>NC_088240.1:98866523-99074023 GCF_036934945.1 Oncorhynchus masou masou | reverse complement strand
ATACTGGGACTTAAAGACACAGTCAGACTGCTACTAATACTGGGACTTAAAGACACAGTCAGACTGCTACTAATACTGGGACTTAAAGACACAGTCAGACTGCTACTAATACTGGGACTTAAAGACACAGTCAGACTGCTACTAATACTGGGACTTAAAGACACAGTCAGACTGCTACTAATACTGGGACTTAAAGACACAGTCAGACTGCTACTAATACTGGGACTTAAAGACACAGTCAGACTGCTACTACAACGCTCTAACCACTAGGTTACTGGGACTTAAAGACACAGTCAGACTGCTACTAATACTGGGACTTAAAGACACAGTCAGACTGCTACTAATACTGGGACTTAAAGACACAGTCAGACTGCTACTAATACTGGGACTTAAAGACACAGTCAGACTGCTACTAATACTGGGACTTAAAGACACAGTCAGACTGCTACTACAACGCTCTAACCACTACCACTGCCATTATATCGTGTGATATTTAACAATATATTCCCTTCCGTTATGTTTTAACTTGTGGTTCTGAATGTTAGCAAGTAAAATGACTTCAACGTTGTGTAATGCAATGTCATCCATCCTCTCTCAAGCATCAGTCATACGTCACATCAGATCAACAAACAGCTGCTGACCTGGCAGTGAAATGTATACTCTGGAGTGGTCTTCTTGAACTTCATGTTCCACACCAGCGCTATCCCATCAGGCTCGTGTGGAGCATCCTCGTTGCTGTTGTAAGAGGCCACCATCAGTTCAGGGTACTGCAAAGACACAATATAGTATAGAACAGGACTGGATTGTTACTTCAACCAAGTCTTCTTCTTCTGTCTTGACCATAGAAATGGAATGAACAGAACGGGCTTGGAACCTCTGACCATGACTGTAAACTCAGGGGTGCACTCAAAGTGGCATTCATTCTAGTTCCGTGGTCTTGACATAGACAAATAAAGGACATTAAGGAAGTAGATGCATCAGATATGTTCTAAACTGGGAGAAAGTTCCATTGTACCTGTGGGGACCAGTCTAAGCAGGTGACTACTCGGTGTTTGGACCAGTGATCGTCATGGAACACACGGTTGAAAGACAGATTGGATCCACCTTGCATGTCCCTGATAAGACAGAAAGGGAAATGGGAAAGATGTTCGCTCCAGTTCTACTCTGAATCTACTCTGGTTCTACTCCAGTTATACTCCAGTTATACTCCAGTTCTATTCCAGTGCTACTTCAGTTATACTCCAGTTTTATTACAGGGCTACTCCTGTGCCACTCCAGTGCTACTCCAGTTCTAATCCAGTTCTATTACAGTGCTACTCCAGTTTTATTACAGGGCTACTCCAGTTCTACTCCAGTTCTACTCCAGTTCTACTTCAGTTCTATTACAGTGCTACTCCAGTGCCACTCCAGTGCTACTCCAGTTCTACTTCAGTTATACTCCAGTTATACTCCAGTTCTAATCCAGTTCTAATCCAGTTTTATTACAGGGCTACTCCTGTGCTATTCCAGTTCTAATACAGTTCTATTACAGTGCTACCCCAGTGCTAATACAGTTATATTACAGTGCAACTCCTGTGCTACTCCAGTTCTAATACAGTTATATTACAGTGCTACTCCAGTGCTACTCCAGTGCTACTCCAGTTATACTCCAGTTATACTCCAGTTATACTCCAGTTCTATTACAGTGCTACTCCAGTGCCACTCCAGTGCTACTCCAGTTCTAATACAGTTCTATTACAGTGCTACTCCAGTGCCAATCCAGTGCTAATCCAGTTCTATTCCAGTTCTACTCCAGTGCTACTCCAGTTATATTACAGTGCTACTCCAGTGCCACTCCAGTGCTAATCCAGTTATATTACAGTGCTACTCCAGTTCTACTCCAGTGCTACTCCAGTTATATTACAGTGCTACTCCAGTTCTATTACAGTGCTACTCCAGTGCCACTCCAGTGCTAATCCAGTTCTACTCCAGTGCCAATCCAGTTATACTCCAGTTCTATTACAGTGCTACTCCAGTTCTATTACAGTGCTACTCCAGTGCCACTCCAGTGCTACTCCAGTTCTACTTCAGTTATATTACAGTGCTACTCCAGTTCTACTCCAGTGCTACTCCAGTTATACTCCAGTTCTATTGCAGTGCTACTCCAGTGCTACTCCAGTTATACTCCAGTTATACTCCAGTTCTATTACAGTGCTACTCCAGTGCTACTCCAGTGCTACTCCAGTTCTATTACAGTGCTACTCCAGTTCTACTCCAGTGCTACTCCAGTTATACTCCAGTTATATTACAGTGCTACTCCAGTTATATTACAGTGCTACTCCAGTTCTATTCCAGTTCTACTCCAGTGCCAATCCAGTTCTATTCCAGTTCTACTCCAGTGCTAATCCAGTTATATGACAGTTCTACTCCAGTGCCAGTCCAGTTCTACTCCAGTTCTATTACAGTTCTACTCCAGTGCTACTCCAGTTCTATTACAGTGCTACTCCAGTGCCACTCCAGTGCTACTCCAGTTCTATTACAGTGCTACTCCAGTGCTACTCCAGTGCTAATCCAGTTCTATTACAGTTCTACTCCAGTTCTATTACAGTGCCACTCCAGTGCTACTCCAGTGTAATGTGTACTTATTCCTCCCATAACATCCATCCACAGGGAACATGGTGTGCATCCTAAATGGCCCTATTCCTTGGATATCCTGCAATAACTGGGACTTTTCAGTTTTTAATTGTTTTATTAATGGAAATTCAGTACAAAGCGGTGATGAGCTGATGAGCCCTATGGACCTTGGTCAAACGTAGTGCACTACATAGGGATCAGGGTGCCATTTGGGACATGCCCATGCTCAACGTTCTCACCCTTCTTTGTCCTCCAGGTCCCGGCCGCTGTAGTCGAAGAAGATGTCTCCCTCCTCGGCCAGCGCCCGCTCAACCACAGAGACCGACCGCTCAAAGAACACCAGGAAGTCCTCTGAGTGGAGAATCTGTTCCCTCTCCTCCTCCGTCAGCTCTCTGGGATGGGCTGAGGGATCACACACATTGTGATAGCAGTGTTGAGAATATATGTTGGTTGTATATGTTTAGCTGCCCAACAAGTCACCTCAGAGGTTGTGAGTGCTTTTCCTAACAGCAGTGTGTTAGAGAACATAAAGTCACTATTACCCTCTTTACTGTCCTCTGCCTCTCCTTCCTCCTCCGGCTGGTCAGTCTGAGGGGAAGCTTTAGGCTCACTGCTCTCCTCATCCTCTTCTTCTTCTGGGAAGAAAGACGTGTTTTATGTTCTACACGACAGGTGGTTGTGGAGGGGACAACGGCTCATAATAACGTCCAGAACGGAGTGAATGGAATGGTGTCAAACACCTGGAAACCATGGAAACCATGTGTCTGATGTATTTGATACCATTCCACTGATTCCACTCCAGTCATTACAACGAGCCCCGTCCTCCCCAATTAAGGATTCACCAACCTCCTGTGTTACACACATACATACAACATAGGCTTCAACATTCTTTCACTCTGTGGGGAGAGAGCAGATTGAAAATATCAACCATACCCATTCATACTAAGCAACCTAGAGCTCTACATTAAAAGTATACATTTCAAGAGTCAACTTCAAGAGTCTACTTCAAGAGTCTACTTCAAGAGTCAACTTCAAGCGTCAACTTCAAGAGTCAATTTCAAGTGTCAACTTCAAGCGTCAACTTCAAGAGTCTACTTCAAGAGTCAACTTCAAGCGTCAACTTCAAGAGTCTACTTCAAGAGTCAACTTCAAGCGTCAACTTCAAGAGTCTACTTCAAGAGTCTACTTCAAGAGTCAATTTCAAGTGTCAACTTCAAGCGTCAACTCAAGAGTCAACTTCAGGAGTCAACTCAAATTCAAGAGTCAATTCAACATCCAACTCAATATTCATTACCTTCAGATTGATGTGCTGCTGAAGGAGTCTGGGTCTCCTTAGTGTAGGTCACAAGCTCTTTGGGAACGAAGTCAATCTGTACTATTTTTGACGCTCCAAGTCTGTGCATCCTGCGCCTGAAAGATGGAATAAATGGTTTAGAAGACATAGACATTGACTGTGCTATCAGTCAGAAAAATATAACCTTTGTGTAAGTCCTATGGGCTCTGGTCAAAAGTAGTGCACTATATAGGCAATAGGGTGCCATTTGGGAGCAGAATCAAGAGGAAAGACATACCCCAGCTCAGAGTCTGCCTGCAGCTGGAGAGCAGAGGGGTCCGTGTCCCACTGCAGGGTCCTAAACACAGCAGCAGGGGGCGCCAAAACAACACAAATTAGTCCATACATCAACTCAGGGGACATCATTTTTAGAACATATGAATTCATGCATGACAGTGTGTACACAAAACAAACATTAAACAAAACACAGGATGGATCCCAAATGCCACCCTATTTTCTATGTAGTAGTGCACAATGTTGACCAGGGCTCATAGGGCTCATAGGGCATATGGGGAATAGGGTGGCATTTGGGACAGAGACACATTCACAGTTCCACTGCCTCAATAGAAGTTAAATTCACAGTTCCACTGCTGTCACTGATGTCATATAATCAACTGATGTCACATAATCAACTGATGTCACATAATCAACTGATCTCACATAATCAACTGATGTCACATAATCAACTGATGTCACATAATCAACTGATGTCACATAATCAACTGATGTCACATAATCAACTGATCTCACATAATCAACTGATGTCACATAATCAACTGATCTCACATAATCAACTGTCACATAATCAACTGATGTCACATAATCAACTGATCTCACATAATCAACTGATCTCACATAATCAACTGATCTCACTAATGTCACATAATCAACTGATGTCACATAATCAACTGATGTCACATAATCAACTGATCTCACATAATCAACTGATGTCACATAATCAACTGATGTCACATAATCAACTGATCTCACATAATCAACTGATCTCACTGATGTCACATAATCAACTGATGTCACATAATCAACTGATGTCACATAATCAACTGATGTCACATAATCAACTGATCTCACATAATCAACTGATGTCACATAATCAACTGATGTCACATAATCAACTGATCTCACATAATCAACTGATGTCACATAATCAACTGATGTCACATAATCAACTGATCTCACATAATCAACTGATCTCACTGATGTCACATAATCAACTGATGTCACATAATCAACTGATCTCACATAATCAACTGATGTCACATAATCAACTGATGTCACATAATCAACTGATCTCACATAATCAACTGATGTCACATAAATCAACTGATCTCACATAATCAACTGATCTCACATAATCAACTGATGTCACATAATCAACTGATGTCACATAATCAACTGATGTCACATAATCAACTGATCTCACATAATCAACTGATGTCACATAATCAACTGATGTCACATAATCAACTGATCTCACATAATCAACTGATCTCACATAATCAACTGATGTCACATAATCAACTGATGTCACATAATCAACTGATCTCACATAATCAACTGATCTCACATAATCAACTGATGTCACAATATCAACTGATGTCACATAATCAACTGATCTCACATAAACAACTGATGTCACAATATCAACTGATGTCACATAATCAACTGATCTCACATAATCAACTGATCTCACATAATCAACTGATCTCACATAATCAACTGATCTCACATAAACAACTGATGTCACAATATCAACTGATGTCACATAATCAACTGATCTCACATAATCAACTGATCTCACATAATCAACTGATCTCACATAATCAACTGATCTCACATAATCAACTGATGTCACAATATCAACTGATGTCACATAATCAACTGATGTCACATAATCAACTGATCTCACATAATCAACTGATCTCACATAATCAACTGATGTCACAATATCAACTGATGTCACATAATCAACTGATGTCACATAATCAACTGATCTCACATAATCAACTGATGTCACAATATCAACTGATGTCACATAATCAACTGATCTCACATAATCAACTGATCTCACATAATCAACTGATCTCACATAATCAACTGATGTCACATAATCAACTGATCTCACATAATCAACTGATGTCACTGATGTCACATAATCAACTGATGTCACTGCACGACGACACTGAAGTCTCCCTGAACAGAAACATCGTCTCCATAATCAGTAGTACATCGACTCTGGTTCTTACCTGTATCTGATGTCCCATTACAGGATGAAAAGAGAAGGGATAAACATCAGATACTCTGTGCCACTGTGCACATATACATCCCAAATGGCACCCCTTTCCCAACATAGTGAACTACTTTTGACCAGAAGTCCTATGGGCCCTTGTCAAAAGTAGTGCACTATATTATTTGCTGTGGGGAATAGAGTGCCATTTGGGACACAAGCATTTCCACAGTTCTCATGTTCAATGTCATATGTTCATGATGTTAGCTACATTGATAGACTAACAGTTAGGAATTGTTAGAACCAAAGAGAGAAGCTTCTAGCATACAATATACCTTGTTGTTGTCGTATAGAATGCCAATACCAATTCTTTCCAGCTGTACATCCATGTGTCCATGTGTTCATATAGACAATCATGGAACAGTACTAAAATACCTTCTGTTTGTTTGTAGCAGTGAACATTTTCCATGACATCAATACTACATCTGTGTGTGTGTGTGTGTGTGTGTGTGTGTGTGTGTGTGTGTGTGTGTGTGTGTGTATCGGTGTGTGATAGAGTAAAGAGCATGTTCCATACCTTCCCACTGTCCCCCCATCTACGGACTCCTGGCTGCCAGCATCACTGGTGGTGCTCACTGATTGTGAAGAGGGAGACATAGGGGTTGGGACTAAATAATGAAAATAACAGGTATCCCATGTTAAGAGCTGCAGAGGCTGCACTGGTGGCCAGCAGTCAGACCCCCACAGCCAAACCAGAAGGGTTCCAAATCAACAGGATGGATTGAAATGGTTCAACGCAAAGGAAGAAGAATTCACAAGAAAAGAGGGAAAGAAATCGTCAAACGTACTTCCTGACGGACACCCAACTGGTTGGTGACATAATAACGAACGACCGCCAGACTAGTGTGAAATCTTTCAATAGGTTGACACATCATATCAAACTAACCATCTGAACCGAAAACATAGATTCATACCTGCAGTCGTCTCTTCAAATACATCTTCAGTTAAACAGCTGGCATCAAAGCCATGAATATATAACCCTACCAATCAAATCACTGGATTTCTATAACTAAGCTTTTGGCAATGACACAATGGAATTTTAATGTGTTTATACCAGAAAGGAAACATTTGAGTCAATTAATAATGTAAATGATTTGTTTGAATATATGATATAGTGTAAACTGAAGATCATTTCATGACCTGATTATTTTGTATGGAGACCATTACCACAAGATACACTCAATAAACAAAGACGGGCCAGTTTCCCATACACAGATTAAACCTAGTACAGGTCTGAAAGACATTCTCACTGGAATGGAGAATTATTGTTAGGGTAGAATGATCTCAGAAAGGTCAGTAGGATGGTAGGGTAGGATGATCTCAGAAAGGTCAGTAGGATGGTAGGGTAGGATGATCTCAGAAAGGTCAGTAGGGTGGTAGGGTAGGATGATCTCAGAAAGGTCAGTAGGATGGTAGGGTAGATGGATCTCTGAAAGGTCAGTAGTATGGTAGGGTAGATGGATCTCTGAAAGGTCAGTAGTATGGTAGGGTAGGATGGTCTCAGAAAGGTCAGTAGGATGGTAGGGTAGGATGATCTCAGAAAGGTCAGTAGGATGGTAGGGTAGATGGATCACTGAAAGGTCAGTAGTATGGTAGGGTAGGATGATCTCAGAAAGGTCAGTAGGAGTGCAGGATAGGATGGTCTCAGAAAGGTCAGTAGGAGTGCAGGATAGGATGGTCTCAGAAAGGTCAGTAGGATGGTAGGGTAGGGTGATCTCAGAAAGGTCAGTAGGATGGTAGGGTAGGTGGATCTCTGAAAGGTCAGTAGTATGGTAGGGTAGATGGATCTCAGAAAGGTCAGTAGGATGGTAGGGTAGGATGATCTCTGAAAGGTCAGTAGGATGGTAGGGTAGATGGATCTCAGAAAGGTCAGTAGTATGGTAGGGTAGATGGATCTCAGAAAGGTCAGTAGGATGGTAGGGTAGGATGATCTCTGAAAGGTCAGTAGGATGGTAGGGTAGGATGGTCTCTGAAAGGTCAGTAGGATGGTAGGGTAGGATGATCTCTGAAAGGTCAGTAGGATGGTAGGGTAGGATGGTCTCTGAAAGGTCAGTAGGAGTGCAGGATAGGATGGTCTCAGAAAGGTCAGTAGGATGGTAGGGTAGGATGGTCTCTGAAAGGTCAGTAGGAGTGCAGGATAGGATGGTCTCAGAAAGGTCAGTAGGATGGTAGGGTAGGATGATCTCTGAAAGGTCAGTAGGATGGTAGGGTAGGATGATCCCTGAAAGGTCAGTAGGAGTGAAGGATAGGATGGTCTCAGAAAGCAACAAGGATATGACTGGTATACCTAATGGTGGTTCTGGTGAGATCCCAATACTCTGCAGCAGCGCCTCCGTCTCTCTTCGTTTGCGGTCCAAGTCAGAATCTTCAGAGACATTCTCTGTTTTCTGCTGCAGACTCTCAGACTGAACATGTGTTGGGGAGAACTTCAGTATCACTGTCTCTGTCCCAAATAGCACCCTATCCCCTACGTGGTGCACTGGCCAAAAGTAGTGCAATATCTAGGGAATAGGGTGTTATTTGAAGTGCATTATATAAGGAATATGGTGTCATTTGAAGTGCATTATATAGGGAATAGGGTGCCATTTGAAGTGCACTATATAGGGAATAGGGTGCCATTTGAAGTGCACTATATAGGGAATAGGGTGCCATTTGAAGTGCATTATATAAGGAATATGGTGTCATTTGAAGTGCACTATATAGAGAATAGGGTGCCATTTGAAGTGCACTATATAGGGAATAGAGTGCATTTTGAAGTGCACTATATAGGGAATAGGGTGTCATTTGGATCGGAGCCAGTGTAGTTCCACAAAGACTTCAGAAACACTACCAACCCAAATCAGACTTCTTATAACCTGTTGTAGAAATGCTCTATTCATCCTCATTTGAGATGCTGAACTAAACCAAAGAAGTTCACATCACTTTCAAATGAATAGAGATTTCTCCTCACCTCTTTCTTTTTCCTCTCCTCCTCCTTTCTCTTCTTCTCCTCTCGTATTTGAGCGAGCCTCTGTTTCTTTCGCTCCAGCTCAGCTTTCAGGTCGCTTTTGTCAGACATCTTCGTCCTACTAGACAGATAAGAAATCAGCAATCTGCCTGTTGATACATACAGCACAGTTAGCCTGGTTCATTCTGTATGTTGATACAGCACAGTTAGCCTGGTTCATTCTGTATGTTGATACAGCACAGTTAGCCTGGTTCATTCTGTATGTTGATACATATAACACAGTTAGCCTGGTTCATTCTGTATGCTGATACATATAACACAGTTAGCCTGGTTCATTCTGTATGCTGATACATATAACACAGTTAGCCTGGTTCATTCTGTATGTTGATACATACAACACAGTTAGCCTGGTTCATTCTGCCTGTTGATACATACAGCACAGTTAGCCTGGTTCATTCTGTATGTTGATACAGCACAGTTAGCCTGGTTCATTCTGTATGTTGATACATACAACACAGTTAGCCTGGTTCATTCTGTATGTTGATACAGCACAGTTAGCCTGGTTCATTCTGTATGTTGATACATACAGCACAGTTAGCCTGGTTCATTCTGCCTGTTGATACATACAACACAGTTAGCCTGGTTCATTCTGTATGTTGATACAGCACAGTTAGCCTGGTTCATTCTGTATGTTGATACAGCACAGTTAGCCTGGTTCATTCTGTATGTTGATACAGCACAGTTAGCCTGGTTCATTCTGTATGTTGATACATACAACACAGTTAGCCTGGTTCATTCTGCCTGTTGATACATACAGCACAGTTAGCCTGGTTCATTCTGTATGTTGATACAGCACAGTTAGCCTGGTTCATTCTGTATGTTGATACATACAGCACAGTTAGCCTGGTTCATTCTGTATGTTGATACATACAGCACAGTTAGCCTGGTTCATTCTGTATGTTGATACATACAACACAGTTAGCCTGGTTCATTCTGCATGTTGATACATACAGCACAGTTAGCCTGGTTCATTCTGTATGTTGATACATACAACACAGGTAGCCTGGTTCATTCTGTATGTTGATACATACAACACAGTTAGCCTGGTTCATTCTGTATGTTGATACATACAACACAGTTAGCCTGGTTCATTCTGTATGTCGATACATACAGCACAGTTAGCCTGGTTCATTCTGTATGTTGATACAGCACAGTTAGCCTGGTTCATTCTGTATGTTGATACATACAGCACAGTTAGCCTGGTTCATTCTGCCTGTTGATACATACAGCACAGTTAGCCTGGTTCATTCTGTATGTTGATACAGCACAGTTAGCCTGGTTCATTCTGTATGTTGATACATACAACACAGTTAGCCTGGTTCATTCTGCCTGTTGATACATACAGCACAGTTAGCCTGGTTCATTCTGTATGTTGATACATACAACACAGTTAGCCTGGTTCATTCTGCCTGTTGATACATACAACACAGTTAGCCTGGTTCATTCTGCATGTTGATACATACAACACAGTTAGCCTGGTTCATTCTGTATGTTGATACATACAACACAGTTAGCCTGGTTCATTCTGCCTGTTGATACATACAACACAGTTAGCCTGGTTCATTCTGCATGTTGATACATACAACACAGTTAGCCTGGTTCATTCTGCCTGTTGATACATACAGCACAGTTAGCCTGGTTCATTCTGTATGCTGATACATACAACACAGTTAGCCTGGTTCATTCTGCATGTTGATACAGCACAGTTAGCCTGGTTCATTCTGCCTGTTGATACATACAACACAGTTAGCCTGGTTCATTCTGTATGTTGATACAGCACAGTTAGCCTGGTTCATTCTGTATGTTGATACAGCACAGTTAGCCTGGTTCATTCTGTATGTTGATACATACAGCACAGTTAGCCTGGTTCATTCTGTATGTTGATACAGCACAGTTAGCCTGGTTCATTCTGCCTGTTGATACATACAACACAGTTAGCCTGGTTCATTCTGTATGTTGATACAGCACAGTTAGCCTGGTTCATTCTGTATGTTGATACAGCACAGTTAGCCTG
Organism: Oncorhynchus masou masou; assembly: GCF_036934945.1. Lineage (NCBI taxonomy): Eukaryota > Metazoa > Chordata > Actinopteri > Salmoniformes > Salmonidae > Oncorhynchus > Oncorhynchus masou. The sequence goes on along the minus strand of NC_088240.1, from coordinate 99,062,751 downwards.
GTTCATTCTGTATGTTGATACATACAGCACAGTTAGCCTGGTTCATTCTGTATGCTGATACATACAACACAGGTAGCCTGGTTCATTCTGTATGCTGATACATACAACACAGGTAGCCTGGTTCATTCTGTATGTTGATACAGCACAGTTAGCCTGGTTCATTCTGCATGTTGATACATACAACACAGTTAGCCTGGTTCATTCTGTATGTTGATACAGCACAGTTAGCCTGGTTCATTCTGTATGCTGATACATACAACACAGTTAGCCTGGTTCATTCTGCCTGTTGATACATACAACACAGTTAGCCTGGTTCATTCTGCATGTTGATACATACAACACAGTTAGCCTGGTTCATTCTGTATGTTGATACATACAACACAGTTAGCCTGGTTCATTCTGTATGTTGATACAGCACAGTTCGCCTGGTTCATTCTGCCTGTTGATACATACAACACAGTTAGCCTGGTTCATTCTGCCTGTTGATACATACAACACAGTTAGCCTGGTTCATTCTGCCTGTTGATACATACAACACAGTTAGCCTGGTTCATTCTGTATGTTGATACAGCACAGTTAGCCTGGTTCATTCTGTATGTTGATACATACAACACAGTTAGCCTGGTTCATTCTGCCTGTTGATACATACAACACAGTTAGCCTGGTTCATTCTGTATGTTGATACATACAACACAGTTAGCCTGGTTCATTCTGTATGTTGATACATACAACACAGTTAGCCTGGTTCATTCTGTATGTTGATACATACAACACAGTTAGCCTGGTTCATTCTGTATGCTGATACATACAACACAGTTAGCCTGGTTCATTCTGTATGTTGATACATACAACACAGTTAGCCTGGTTCATTCTGTATGCTGATACATTCAACACAGTTAGCCTGGTTCATTCTGCATGTTGATACATACAACACAGTTAGCCTGGTTCATTCTGCCTGTTGATACATACAGCACAGTTAGCCTGGTTCATTCTGCCTGTTGATACATACAACACAGTTAGCCTGGTTCATTCTGTATGTTGATACATACAGCACAGTTAGCCTGGTTCATTCTGCCTGTTGATACATACAACACAGTTAGCCTGGTTCATTCTGCCTGTTGATACATACAGCACAGTTAGCCTGGTTCATTCTGCATGTTGATACAGCACAGTTAGCCTGGTTCATTCCGCCTGTTGATACATACAACACAGTATGACCACTAGAAAATTCACCAATTCTCTCTGAGAACTGCTAGCCTGAGTGCCAGTCTGTTTGTGCTAACATGCCAACTCCTTGTCCTTCCTTGTCATGTATGTTTGGCTTGACAATGAGCAAATGAGTTGGCAAGAGCACAGACAGTTTTGGGACCAGGCTACAGAAGGAGACAACAGATCTGGGACCAGGCTATAGGAGACAACAGACCTGGGACCAGGCTACAGAAGGAGACAACAAACCTGGGACCAGGCTACAGAAGGAGACAACAAACCTGGGACCAGGCTATAGAAGGAGACAACAGACCTGGGACCAGGCTACAAAAGGAGACAACAGATCTGGGACCAGGCTATAGGAGACAACAGACCTGGGACTAGGCTACAGAAGGAGACAACAGACCTGGGACCAGGCTACAGAAGGAGACAACAGACCTGGGACTAGGCTACAGAAGGAGACAACAGACCTGGGACTAGGCTACAAAAGGAGACAACAGATCTGGGACCAGGCTATAGGAGACAACAGACCTGGGACTAGGCTACAAAAGGAGATAACAGATCTGGGACCAGGCTATAGGAGACAACAGACCTGGGACTAGGCTACAGAAGGAGACAACAGACCTGGGACCAGGCTACAGAAGGAGACAACAGACCTGGGACTAGGCTACAGAAGGAGACAACAGATCTGGGACTAGGCTACAGAAGGAGACAACAGATCTGGGACTAGGCTACAGAAGGAGACAACAGACCTGGGACTAGGCTACAGAAGGAGACAACAGACCTGGGACTAGGCTACAGAAGGAGACAACAGATCTGGGACCAGGCTACAGAAGGAGACAACAGACCTGGGACCAGGCTATAGGAGACAACAGACCTGGGACTAGGCTACAGAAGGAGACAACAGACCTGGGACCAGGCTATAGAAGGAGACAACAGATCTGGGACCAGGCTACAGAAGGAGACAACAGACCTGGGACCAGGCTACAGAAGGAGACAACAGACCTGGGACCAGGCTATAGAAGGAGTCAACAGACCTGGGATCAGGCTATAGAAGGAGACAACAGACCTGGGACCAGGCTACAGAAGGAGACAACAGACCTGGGACCAGGCTATAGAAGGAGACAACAGACCTGGGACCAGGCTATAGAAGGAGACAACAGACCTGGGACCAGGCTACAGAAGGAGACAACAGACCTGGGACCAGGCTATAGAAGGAGACAACAGACCTGGGACCAGGCTATAGAAGGAGACAACAGACCTGGGACCAGGCTACAGAAGGAGTCAACAGACCTGGGACCAGGCTACAGAAGGAGACAACAGACCTGGGACCAGGCTATAGAAGGAGACAACAGACCTGGGACCAGGCTATAGAAGGAGACAACAGACCTGGGACCAGGCTATAGAAGGAGACAACAGACCTGGGATCAGGCTATAGAAGGAGACAACAGACCTGGGACCAGGCTACAGAACTGCACGGGAAAACGGAATTATCATAATTTAAAATGTTTTATATTTTTATTGAACCTTTATGTAACTACGCAAGTCAGTTAGGAACATATTATTATTTAATATATATTTTGATTTGTTTAACACTTTTTTTGTTAATTAATACATGTTTCCATATGTGTTATTTCATAGTGTTGATGTCTTTACTATTATTTTACAATGTAGAAAGTGGTAAAAAAAATAAAGAAAAACCCTTGAATGAGTAGGTGTCCAAACTTTGACTGGTACTGTAGGTTCAGAAAGCTGTCTGGTAGACAAGATGAACAATACCCTTTCTAGCACTAAATATAGGTGTTCTACAAAACCCTTCAGTACTACCATTACAGATGATTACACATCAATCCATGGGTCATGCACAGCATCATGTCCACCTACGTCTCTCTTTATGTAGTGTTGTGTTGTCTCTCTTTATGTAGTGTTGTGTTGTCTCTCTTTATGTAGTGTTGTGTTGTCTCTCTTTATGTAGTGTTGTGTTGTCTCTCTTTATGTAGTGTTGTGTTGTCTCTCTTTATGTAGTGTTGTGTTGTCTCTCTTTATGTAGTGTTGTCTCTCTTTATGTAGTGTTGTGTTGTCTCTCTTGTCGTGATGTAGTGTTGTGTTGTCTCTCTTTATGTAGTGTTGTGTTGTCTCTCTTGTCGTGATGTAGTGTTGTGTTGTCTCTCTTTATGTAGTGTTGTGTTGTCTCTCTTTATGTAGTGTTGTGTTGTCTCTCTTTATGTAGTGTTGTGTTGTCTCTCTTTATGTAGTGTTGTCTCTCTTTATGTAGTGTTGTGTTGTCTCTCTTTATGTAGTGTTGTGTTGTCTCTCTTTATGTAGTGTTGTGTTGTCTCTCTTTATGTAGTGTTGTGTTGTCTCTCTTTATGTAGTGTTGTGTTGTCTCTCTTTATGTAGTGTTGTGTTGTCTCTCTTTATGTAGTGTTGTCTCTCTTTATGTAGTGTTGTGTTGTCTCTCTTGTCGTGATGTAGTGTTGTGTTGTCTCTCTTTATGTAGTGTTGTGTTGTCTCTCTTGTCGTGATGTAGTGTTGTGTTGTCTCTCTTTATGTAGTGTTGTGTTGTCTCTCTTTATGTAGTGTTGTGTTGTCTCTCTTTATGTAGTGTTGTGTTGTCTCTCTTTATGTAGTGTTGTCTCTCTTTATGTAGTGTTGTGTTGTCTCTCTTTATGTAGTGTTGTGTTGTCTCTCTTTATGTAGTGTTGTGTTGTCTCTCTTTATGTAGTGTTGTGTTGTCTCTCTTTATGTAGTGTTGTGTTGTCTCTCTTGTCCTGATGTAGTGTTGTGTTGTCTCTCTTGTCCTGATGTAGTGTTGTGTTGTCTCTCTTTATGTAGTGTTGTGTTGTCTCTCTTTATGTAGTGTTGTGTTGTCTCTCTTGTCGTGATGTAGTGTTGTGTTGTCTCTCTTTATGTAGTGTTGTGTTGTCTCTCTTTATGTAGTGTTGTTGTCTCTCTTGTCGTGATGTAGTGTTGTGTTGTCTCTCTTGTCGTGATGTAGTGTTGTGTTGTCTCTCTTTATGTAGTGTTGTGTTGTCTCTCTTGTCGTGATGTAGTGTTGTGTTGTCTCTCTTGTCGTGATGTAGTGTTGTGTTGTCTCTCTTTATGTAGTGTTGTGTTGTCTCTCTTTATGTAGTGTTGTGTTGTCTCTCTTGTCGTGATGTAGTGTTGTGTTGTCTCTCTTGTCGTGATGTAGTGTTGTGTTGTCTCTCTTTATGTAGTGTTGTGTTGTCTCTCTTGTCGTGATGTGTGTTGTGTTGTCTCTCTTTATGTAGTGTTGTGTTGTCTCTCTTTATGTAGTGTTGTGTTGTCTCTCTTGTCGTGATGTAGTGTTGTGTTGTCTCTCTTGTCGTGATGTAGTGTTGTGTTGTCTCTCTTTATGTAGTGTTGTGTTGTCTCTCTTTATGTAGTGTTGTGTTGTCTCTCTTTATGTAGTGTTGTGTTGTCTCTCTTTATGTAGTGTTGTGTTGTCTCTCTTGTCGTGATGTGTGTTGTGTTGTCTCTCTTTATGTAGTGTTGTGTTGTCTCTCTTGTCGTGATGTGTGTTGTGTTGTCTCTCTTTATGTAGTGTTGTGTTGTCTCTCTTGTCGTGATGTGTGTTGTGTTGTCTCTCTTTATGTAGTGTTGTGTTGTCTCTCTTGTCGTGATGTAGTGTTGTGTTGTATCTCTTGTCGTGATGTGTGTTGTGTTGTCTCTCTTTATGTAGTGTTGTGTTGTCTCTCTTGTCCTGATGTAGTGTTGTGTTGTCTCTCTTTATGTAGTGTTGTGTTGTCTCTCTTTATGTAGTGTTGTGTTGTCTCTCCTGTCGTGATGTGTGTTGTGTTGTCTCTCTTTATGTAGTGTTGTGTTGTCTCTCTTGTCCTGATGTAGTGTTGTGTTGTCTCTCTTTATGTAGTGTTGTGTTGTCTCTCTTGTCGTGATGTGTGTTGTGTTGTCTCTCTTGTCGTGATGTGTGTTGTGTTGTCTCTCTTGTCGTGATGTGTGTTGTGTTGTCTCTCTTGTCGTGATGTGTGTTGTGTTGTCTCTCTTGTCGTGATGTGTGTTGTGTTGTCTCTCTTTATGTAGTGTTGTGTAGTCTCTCTTGTCGTGATGTAGTGTAGTGTTGTCTCTCTTGTCGTGATGTGTGTTGTGTTGTCTCTCTTGTCGTGATGTGTGTTGTGTTGTCTCTCTTGTCGTGATGTGTGTTGTGTTGTCTCTCTTGTCGTGATGTAGTGTTGTGTTGTCTCTCTTGTCGTGATGTGTGTTGTGTTGTCTCTCTTGTCGTGATGTGTGTTGTGTTGTCTCTCTTGTCGTGATGTGTGTTGTGTTGTCTCTCTTGTCGTGATGTAGTGTTGTGTTGTCTCTCTTGTCGTGATGTGTGTTGTGTTGTCTCTCTTGTCGTGATGTGTGTTGTGTTGTCTCTCTTGTCGTGATGTAGTGTTGTGTTGTCTCTCTTGTCGTGATGTGTGTTGTGTTGTCTCTCTTGTCGTGATGTGTGTTGTGTTGTCTCTCTTGTCGTGATGTGTGTTGTGTTGTCTCTCTTGTCGTGATGTAGTGTTGTGTTGTCTCTCTTGTCGTGATGTGTGTTGTGTTGTCTCTCTTGTCGTGATGTAGTGTTGTGTTGTCTCTCTTGTCGTGATGTAGTGTTGTGTTGTCTCTCTTGTCGTGATGTGTGTTGTGTTGTCTCTCTTGTCGTGATGTAGTGTTGTGTTGTCTCTCTTGTCGTGATGTGTGTTGTGTTGTCTCTCTTGTCGTGATGTGTGTTGTGTTGTCTCTCTTGTCGTGATGTGTGTTGTGTTGTCTCTCTTGTCGTGATGTAGTGTTGTGTTGTCTCTCTTGTCGTGATGTGTGTTGTGTTGTCTCTCTTGTCGTGATGTAGTGTTGTGTTGTCTCTCTTGTCGTGATGTGTGTTGTGTTGTCTCTCTTGTCGTGGTGTAGTGTTGTGTTGTCTCTCTTGTCGTGATGTGTGTTGTGTTGTCTCTCTTGTCGTGATGTAGTGTTGTGTTGTCTCTCTTGTCGTGATGTAGTGTTGTGTTGTCTCTCTTGTCGTCATGTGTGTTGTGTTGTCTCTCTTGTCGTCATGTGTGTTGTTGTCTCTCTTGTCGTGATGTAGTGTTGTGTTGTCTCTCTTGTCGTGATGTGTGTTGTGTTGTCTCTCTTGTCGTGATGTAGTGTTGTGTTGTCTCTCTTGTCGTGATGTAGTGTTGTGTTGTCTCTCTTGTCGTGGTGTAGTGTTGTGTTGTCTCTCTTGTCGTGATGTAGTGTTGTGTTGTCTCTCTTGTCGTGGTGTAGTGTTGTGTTGTCTCTCTTGTCGTGATGTGTGTTGTGTTGTCTCTCTTGTCGTGATGTAGTGTTGTGTTGTCTCTCTTGTCGTGGTGTAGTGTTGTGTTGTCTCTTGTCGTGATGTAGTGTTGTCTCTCTTGTCGTGATGTGTGTTGTGTTGTCTCTCTTGTCGTGATGTAGTGTTGTGTTGTCTCTCTTGTCCTGATGTAGTGTTGTGTTGTCTATCTTGTCGTGATGTGTGTTGTGTTGTCTCTCTTGTCGTGATGTGTGTTGTGTTGTCTCTCTTGTCGTGATGTAGTGTTGTGTTGTCTCTCTTGTCGTGATGTGTGTTGTGTTGTCTCTCTTGTCGTGATGTAGTGTTGTGTTGTCTCTCTTGTCGTGATGTGTGTTGTGTTGTCTCTCTTGTCGTGATGTGTGTTGTGTTGTCTCTCTTGTCGTGATGTAGTGTTGTGTTGTCTCTCTTGTCGTGGTGTAGTGTTGTGTTGTCTCTTGTCGTGATGTAGTGTTGTCTCTCTTGTCGTGATGTGTGTTGTGTTGTCTCTCTTGTCGTGATGTAGTGTTGTGTTGTCTCTCTTGTCCTGATGTAGTGTTGTGTTGTCTATCTTGTCGTGATGTGTGTTGTGTTGTCTCTCTTGTCGTGATGTGTGTTGTGTTGTCTCTCTTGTCGTGATGTAGTGTTGTGTTGTCTCTCTTGTCGTGATGTGTGTTGTGTTGTCTCTCTTGTCGTGATGTAGTGTTGTGTTGTCTCTCTTGTCGTGATGTGTGTTGTGTTGTCTCTCTTGTCGTGATGTAGTGTTGTGTTGTCTCTCTTGTCGTGATGTAGTGTTGTGTTGTCTCTCTTGTCGTGATGTAGTGTTGTGTTGTCTCTCTTGTCGTGGTGTAGTGTTGTGTTGTCTCTCTTGTCGTGATGTGTGTTGTGTTGTCTCTCTTGTCGTGATGTAGTGTTGTGTTGTCTCTCTTGTCGTGGTGTAGTGTTGTGTTGTCTCTTGTCGTGATGTAGTGTTGTCTCTCTTGTCGTGATGTGTGTTGTGTTGTCTCTCTTGTCGTGATGTAGTGTTGTGTTGTCTCTCTTGTCCTGATGTAGTGTTGTGTTGTCTATCTTGTCGTGATGTGTGTTGTGTTGTCTCTCTTGTCGTGATGTGTGTTGTGTTGTCTCTCTTGTCGTGATGTAGTGTTGTGTTGTCTCTCTTGTCGTGATGTGTGTTGTGTTGTCTCTCTTGTCGTGATGTAGTGTTGTGTTGTCTCTCTTGTCGTGATGTGTGTTGTGTTGTCTCTCTTGTCGTGATGTTGTGTTGTCTCTCTTGTCGTGATGTAGTGTTGTGTTGTCTCTCTTGTCGTGATGTGTGTTGTGTTGTCTCTCTTGTCGTGATGTGTGTTGTGTCCTATAATCATATGTGATTTATTTGACATGTTTAATCCCAGCCCCTGTCCCAGGAGGCCTTTTGCCTTCTGGGAGGCCGTCATTGTAAATAAAAATGTGTTCTTAACTGACTTGCCTGGTTAAATAAAATAAATAAATATAGGTTTAATCTCTGTATCAGTATCATGTCCACCTATAGATTTAATCTCTGTATCAGTATCCACCTATAGGTTTAATCTCTGTATCAGTATCCACCTATAGGTTTAATCTCTGTATCAGTATCCACCTATAGGTTTAATCTCTGTATCAGTATCCACCTATAGGTTTAATCTCTGTATCAGTATCATGTCCACCTATAGGTTTAATCTCTGTATCAGTGTCCACCTATAGGTTTAATCTCTGTATCAGTATCCACCTATAGGTTTAATCTCTGTATCAGTATCCACCTATAGGTTTAATCTCTGTATCAGTATCCACCTATAGGTTTAATCTCTGTATCAGTGTCCACCTATAGGTTTAATCTCTGTATCAGTCTCCACCTATAGGTTTAATCTCTGTATCAGTATCCACCTATAGGTTTAATCTCTGTATCAGTATCCACCTATAGGTTTAATCTCTGTATCAGTATCCACCTATAGGTTTAATCTCTGTATCCACCTATAGGTTTAATCTCTGTATCCACCTATAGGTTTAATCTCTGTATCCACCTATAGGTTTAATCTCTGTATCAGTATCCACCTATAGGTTTAATCTCTGTATCCACCTATAGGTTTAATCTCTGTATCAGTATCCACCTATAGGTTTAATCTCTGTATCAGTGTCATTGTGTATCTATCAATGCCGGAAACACAAACTAAGGTATGGGCGAATGGTTGGGATGTTCAATTCGACATGAAATTGTGTGATTGGACTGACAAAGCATAGTGAGAATGGAACATCATTTATTCTAATTATATTCTAATTATATGGATGGAACTATTTACAGCACTAAGGAGATGCAACTCCCAAAGATGCAGTTATTATTACATTGGAAAGTGGCAAGTACATTTTGAAAGCAAATTATACATTTGATACTAAATGAACAGCGTACTGTAACCTACCAGCTCGAGGTCCGGCGCGCTATTGACTGTGCAAAAGCATGCTCGTGCGGCAGGGACGATTTCCGCTCTTATAAACCCAGGGTCGTTACAGTACACATATTTTCTTTACCTGCACGATCAGTAAGTAGGTGCTATTAAATTATGAAAATGAGAAGTGGGAAAGTAATGCAAAACATAAATAAAATGACAAAACAGTATGAGACAAAGAAAAAACTTTATTTGAAATCTTGATGGATGACCGAGCAGACGGAGGCATGCAAAACAAAACCAGCAGAAATGAGGATTGTAGCCTATGGCATGATGGTAGAGAAATGATGATATCATGCATTCCAAATACTGTACATCATACAGGATGACAGTGTGGACCAGCCTATTATAACAAATACCAATTAAAATAATAAAAACGAAAAAGCAATGGCCCTGGATGCCATGGTGAGGCTTATTACGCTGTAAATACATTGAACATGTTTTGCTACATTTGCAGCACATTGAATACATTTCATTTCTAGATTGTTCTCCCCATCACCAGTAAAACCATGTATTATCCAGTTAAAATCGTGGTGCGCCTAGGTTCACACAATGACCAGAACACATTTTGAACCGTTAGATAGACTTGGCCTACATTGGGTGCCGGCTAATAAGGATGCTCATGCAAGACAAAGATGCACTTTAATTCGCCTACCGTCTGCACTGTGCCTTGCGTTTATCTCGGGTCCTTTCCGGAATTAGCTATATCGGACGTGCCACAGGCAAAAAGACCTGCGTGATTTATATAGACAATATCACCACGGACAAGACGTTTATATCATACAACAAAGGACATAGAATTTGCCGCTCGAGCTCTGCCCTCTTTCTCAATTTTAATTAGATTCTGTCCGGAAGTAGCCTGTATATCATACGTCATTGTTGTACAAACAGGAATGTTTGAGATAATAAGGTGATGACTTAATCTACAATATAGATGATACATGTGCCATATTATAATCTCAAATTAACAATATGGTAATTGAAGAGAAAACGATAAATCAATTTCAGAAATTGCAAAAACTCTTAATTTAGGCCAACAATGCCACTACTAATAATGTGTGAATAACTACACACGGCCACTAGATGGCGGCATTGAACTTGTTTTCACAACCAGGCAAAAGTGGTTGTTTAAAATGATTCGATCTCCCACAAGTCAACTCCTGAATAAAGCACAAAACAGGCCAGCTTACTTTAAACAATTACTTTATTTCTTGTACTTCATTAACTGTGAACAATCTGAAGTGGGTTACTTCCAAGGCAGCAGATAAATGTGACAGCTTTCTTCCTAGGATACGAGTCATCCCTTCAGTACCTGTCCTTAACTGAGACTGCGTCTTGCACCCTATTCCCCATTTAGTGCACTACTTTTGACCAGAGCCCATAGGACTATAGTCAAAAGTGTGCTATATAGTAGTGCACTATAAAAGGGGAATAGGGTGCTATTTCAGAGGCAGGATGAGAGACATTTATATCCACACTGACAGATACAGAGCCAGGACGTTATTTCTGAGCAGACGGTTCAGTTGGCCGTTTTTCATCCCAGAGACGACTACGGGGCACCGCCATGTTTACGTTCCCAAAGCATAGTACGCGTCCCAGATGGCACCCTACTCCCTATATAGTGCACAACGTTTGACCGGAGCCCATAGGATCAGTGCAAGTCCATGTTTTTGTGTATATTTCAAGGCATTGTAGCCCATAGACCTCCGGTCAAAAAGTAGTGCACTATATATAGGGAATAGGGTGCCATCTGGGACATAGACAGTGTTGCCTACCAAGCCCACCCAGGCTCAGCTGACTCCTACATGATACACTGAGATCCTTCATGTTGTACAACAGAAGCAGCCAGTGGTGAAGAATCCTAATCCCAGAGTATTTCATATCACAATGTAAAAAATATTGCTATTTAAAAAAAAACTCAGCACAAAACATTGTCCTATTTTAAGTCCCATCCCGCATCCCCATATCCTCAAAAAAAGGAGACAAGGACATGATTCTAACAAGTGTTAACTTACATGCATTATGAAAACGGAGCAAGGAGCAAGATGGCTGAGCTCTGTGGATGGCATTTCAATTTAACAAAGACGTTAAACTGGATTTCCTTGAAACATTGAGATAAAAACACACAGACAGCATAAAATCTGTTATTTTTCATGATTATTTCATTCATGTCATCATGGCTAGCAGGGGTTTTCAGTTAACATGGTGTATGGTGATGCAGACCTGTTGTGACAGCTAGTGGTGGGTCGGTGTGTTTCATTGACAGTGCTTTGGGTTGGGTCAGTGCTACCTAGCAGCAGGGAGGAAAGAGGAACGATCAGGCCTGGGACCAAGCTGACAGTGTTGCTGCTGTGCTGGTTGAGGGGTTGGTCTGGTGGTCAATGGCGCTGTGTGTGTATGTCACAGTATGTTACAATCAGTGCAAAATAGTTTGTCAGTGTGTGTGTGTGTGTGTGTGTGTGTGTGTGTGTGTGTGCGCTTGATGGAAATAGGGCTTGTTTGTTTTTCCTCTCTATGAGTTCAATTGGCCGGCAGTTGGGGACGAACGTGTTCATTCAAAGACATCAGAGAGGAGATGGTCTCTAACAGCCCTGAGAGTGAGAAGCAGAAGAATCCCAACAGAACAGTGGCAACTAACTGTCCCCATGGAGACAGACAACAGGTCAAGTCCTAAATGCATCTTAGCAGGGGTGGAGGTCGGTCCAATATTAAAGATCATGTAGTCGTTCTATATGGGTCAGAACAAGCGGGCTGCGGGGTCACACTCCATCACATCACACAGCACTTGTTCTTGTGTTTGTGAGGGTCTTTGAAGCGTAGTCGCTGTCTGGAGCGGTATTTCTCCAGGTAGGTCAGCTGCTTGCTGTTGATCGCTCCCCTGCGCTTCCTGAGGAGACAGACAGGTCTACGGTTACTCCCTACAGGAACCTCTGTCCCAATTGGCACCCTGTTCACTATTTCTGACCAGTGTCCACTCTGGTTAAAAGCAGTGCAACATTTGGGGACTAGGCGCCCTTTATATGTGAAGCTAAACAGCTTGACACTGTAGCCACACAGACACACACACACACACCTTTGCTTTATATAAGGGCCCTCATGTAAAGAGACAATTATAATTCACTTAGGGGATGATTTTCCCAGATCCACACGAAGCCCATTTATTCCTGGACTAAAAAGCACCTTCAATTCAGATTGTCCATTGAGCATCATGGTGCTCAGTCCGGGAGGGTAGTAGGCTTGATGTTATTCCAGAGAACCTGACCCATAATGTAGAGCCAATGAGTGTCAGAAGAATCCAGAGGTGTGCAGAGCCCTGGCGGAGTGAGAGACACTCCCGACTCAAACCAAATAATCCCCCTCAGTACAGAGCGGTTCAATCCCTTTCTCCCTCCTCATGATGTCCCATAATCCCCCTCAGTACAGAGCGGTTCAATCCCTTTCTCCCTCCTCATGATGTCCCATAATCCTCCTCAGTACAGAGCGGTTCAATCCCTTTCTCCCTCCTCATGATGTCCCATAATCCCCCTCAGTACAGAGCGGTTCAATCCCTTTCTCCCTCCTCATGATGTCCCATAATCCCCCTCAGTACAGAGCGGTTCAATCCCTTTCTCCCTCCTCATGATGTCCCATAATCCCCCTCAGTACAGAGCGGTTCAATCCCTTTCTCCCTCCTCATGATGTCCCATAATCCCCCTCAGTACAGAGCGGTTCAATCCCTTTCTCCCTCCTCATGATGTCCCATAATCCCCCTCAGTACAGAGCGGTTCAATCCCTTTCTCCCTCCTCATGATGTCCCATAATCCCCCTCAGTACAGAGCGGTTCAATCCCTTTCTCCCTCCTCATGATGTCCCATAATCCCCCTCAGTACAGAGCGGTTCAATCCCTTTCTCCCTCCTCATGATGTCCCATAATCCCCCTCAGTACAGAGCGGTTCAATCCCTTTCTCCCTCCTCATGATGTCCCATAATCCCCCTCAGTACAGAGCGGTTCAATCCCTTTCTCCCTCCTTATGATGTCCCATAATCCTCCTCAGTACAGAGCGGTTCAATCCCTTTCTCCCTCCTCATGATGTCCCATAATCCCCCTCAGTACAGAGCGGTTCAATCCCTTTCTCCCTCCTTATGATGTCCCATAATCCCCCTCAGTACAGAGCGGTTCAATCCCTTTCTCCCTCCTCATGATGTCCCATAATCCCCCTCAGTACAGAGCGGTTCAATCCCTTTCTCCCTCCTTATGATGTCCCATAATCCCCCTCAGTACAGAGCGGTTCAATCCCTTTCTCCCTCCTCATGATGTCCCATAATCCTCCTCAGTACAGAGCGGTTCAATCCCTTTCTCCCTCCTCATGATGTCCCATAATCCCCCTCAGTACAGAGCGGTTCAATCCCTTTCTCCCTCCTTATGATGTCCCATAATCCCCCTCAGTACAGAGCGGTTCAATCCCTTTCTCCCTCCTTATGATGTCCCATAATCCCCCTCAGTACAGAGCGGTTCAATCCCTTTCTCCCTCCTCATGATGTCCCATAATCCCCCTCAGTACAGAGCGGTTCAATCCCTTTCTCCCTCCTCATGATGTCCCATAATCCCCCTCAGTACAGAGCGGTTCAATCCCTTTCTCCCTCCTCATGATGTCCCATAATCCCCCTCAGTACAGAGCGGTTCAATCCCTTTCTCCCTCCTCATGATGTCCCATAATCCCCCTCAGTACAGAGCGGTTCAATCCCCTTCTCCCTCCTCATGATGTCCCATAATCCCCCTCAGTACAGAGCGGTTCAATCCCTTTCTCCCTCCTCATGATGTCCCATAATCCCCCTCAGTACAGAGCGGTTCAATCCCTTTCTCCCTCCTCATGATGTCCCATAATCCTCCTCAGTACAGAGCGGTTCAATCCCTTTCTCCCTCCTCATGATGTCCCATAATCCCCCTCAGTACAGAGCGGTTCAATCCCTTTCTCCCTCCTCATGATGTCCCATAATCCCCCTCAGTACAGAGCGGTTCAATCCCTTTCTCCCTCCTCATGATGTCCCATAATCCCCCTCAGTACAGAGCGGTTCAATCCCTTTCTCCCTCCTCATGATGTCCCATAATCCTCCTCAGTACAGAGCGGTTCAATCCCTTTCTCCCTCCTCATGATGTCCCATAATCCTCCTCAGTACAGAGCGGTTCAATCCCTTTCTCCCTCCTCATGATGTCCCATAATCCCCCTCAGTACAGAGCGGTTCAATCCCTTTCTCCCTCCTCATGATGTCCCATAATCCCCCTCAGTACAGAGCGGTTCAATCCCTTTCTCCCTCCTCATGATGTCCCATAATCCTCCTCAGTACAGAGCGGTTCAATCCCTTTCTCCCTCCTTATGATGTCCCATAATCCTCCTCAGTACAGAGCGGTTCAATCCCTTTCTCCCTCCTCATGATGTCCCATAATCCCCCTCAGTACAGAGCGGTTCAATCCCTTTCTCCCTCCTTATGATGTCCCATAATCCCCCTCAGTACAGAGCGGTTCAATCCCTTTCTCCCTCCTCATGATGTCCCATAATCCCCCTCAGTACAGAGCGGTTCAATCCCTTTCTCCCTCCTCATGATGTCCCATAATCCCCCTCAGTACAGAGCGGTTCAATCCCTTTCTCCCTCCTCATGATGTCCCATAATCCCCCTCAGTACAGAGCGGTTCAATCCCTTTCTCCTCCTCCTCATGATGTCCCATAATCCCCCTCAGTACAGAGCGGTTCAATCCCTTTCTCCCTCCTCATGATGTCCCATAATCCCCCTCAGTACAGAGCGGTTCAATCCCTTTCTCCCTCCTCATGATGTCCCATAATCCCCCTCAGTACAGAGCGGTTCAATCCCTTTCTCCCTCCTCATGATGTCCCATAATCCCCCTCAGTACAGAGCGGTTCAATCCCTTTCTCCCTCCTCATGATGTCCCATAATCCTCCTCAGTACAGAGCGGTTCAATCCCTTTCTCCCTCCTCATGATGTCCCATAATCCTCCTCAGTACAGAGCGGTTCAATCCCTTTCTCCCTCCTCATGATGTCCCATAATCCCCCTCAGTACAGAGCGGTTCAATCCCTTTCTCCCTCCTCATGATGTCCCATAATCCCCCTCAGTACAGAGCGGTTCAATCCCTTTCTCCCTCCTCATGATGTCCCATAATCCTCCTCAGTACAGAGCGGTTCAATCCCTTTCTCCCTCCTCATGATGTCCCATAATCCTCCTCAGTACAGAGCGGTTCAATCCCTTTCTCCCTCCTCATGATGTCCCATAATCCCCCTCAGTACAGAGCGGTTCAATCCCTTTCTCCCTCCTCATGATGTCCCATAATCCCCCTCAGTACAGAGCGGTTCAATCCCTTTCTCCCTCCTCATGATGTCCCATAATCCCGCTCAGTACAGAGCGGTTCAATCCCTTTCTCCCTCCTCATGATGTCCCATAATCCCCCTCAGTACAGAGCGGTTCAATCCCTTTCTCCCTCCTCATGATGTCCCATAATCCTCCTCAGTACAGAGCGGTTCAATCCCTTTCTCCCTCCTCATGATGTCCCATAATCCTCCTCAGTACAGAGCAGTTCAATCCCTTTCTCCCTCCTCATGATGTCCCATAATCCCCCTCAGTACAGAGCGGTTCAATCCCTTTCTCCCTCCTCATGATGTCCCATAATCCTCCTCAGTACAGAGCGGTACAATCCCTTTCTCCCTCCTCATGATGTCCCATAATCCTCCTCAGTACAGAGCGGTTCAATCCCTTTCTCCCTCCTCATGATGTCCCATAATCCCCCTCAGTACAGAGCGGTTCAATCCCTTTCTCCCTCCTCATGATGTCCCATAATCCCCCTCAGTACAGAGCGGTTCAATCCCTTTCTCCCTCCTCGTGATGTCCCATAATCCTCCTCAGTACAGAGCGGTTCAATCCCTTTCTCCCTCCTCATGATGTCCCATAATCCCCCTCAGTACAGAGCGGTTCAATCCCTTTCTCCCTCCTCATGATGTCCCATAATCCCCCTCAGTACAGAGCGGTTCAATCCCTTTCTCCCTCCTCATGATGTCCCATAATCCCCCTCAGTACAGAGCGGTTCAATCCCTTTCTCCCTCCTCATGATGTCCCATAATCCCCCTCAGTACAGAGCGGTTCAATCCCTTTCTCCCTCCTCATGATGTCCCATAATCCTCCTCAGTACAGAGCGGTTCAATCCCTTTCTCCCTCCTCATGATGTCCCATAATCCTCCTCAGTACAGAGCGGTTCAATCCCTTTCTCCCTCCTCATGATGTCCCATAATCCTCCTCAGTACAGAGCGGTTCAATCCCTTTCTCCCTCCTCATGATGTCCCATAATCCCCCTCAGTACAGAGCGGTTCAATCCCTTTCTCCCTCCTCATGATGTCCCATAATCCCCCTCAGTACAGAGCGGTTCAATCCCTTTCTCCCTCCTCATGATGTCCCATAATCCCCCTCAGTACAGAGCGGTTCAATCCCTTTCTCCCTCCTCATGATGTCCCATAATCCTCCTCAGTACAGAGCGGTTCAATCCCTTTCTCCCTCCTCATGATGTCCCATAATCCTCCTCAGTACAGAGCGGTTCAATCCCTTTCTCCCTCCTCATGATGTCCCATAATCCTCCTCAGTACAGAGCGGTTCAATCCCTTTCTCCCTCCTCATGATGTCCCATAATCCTCCTCAGTACAGAGCGGTTCAATCCCTTTCTCCCTCCTCATGATGTCCCATAATCCTCCTCAATACAGAGCGGTTCAATCCCTTTCTCCCTCCTCATGATGTCCCATAATCCCCCTCAGTACAGAGCGGTTCAATCCCTTTCTCCCTCCTCATGATGTCCCATAATCCTCCTCAGTACAGAGCGGTTCAATCCCTTTCTCCCTCCTCATGATGTCCCATAATCCTCCTCAGTACAGAGCGGTTCAATCCCTTTCTCCCTCCTCATGATGTCCCATAATCCTCCTCAGTACAGAGCGGTTCAATCCCTTTCTCCCTCCTCATGATGTCCCATAATCCCCCTCAGTACAGAGCGGTTCAATCCCTTTCTCCCTCCTCATGATGTCCCATAATCCCCCTCAGTACAGAGCGGTTCAATCCCCTTCTCCCTCCTCATGATGTCCCATAATCCCCCTCAGTACAGAGCGGTTCAATCCCTTTCTCCCTCCTCATGATGTCCCCATCTAAATATACAGCTGTCAGATGAAACGGGAACAAAACTAAAAAGGTTGAGTGGACTTCCATTCTCCTTAAAAACATCAAGAGACGGAAGGTGAGATGTTCCTACTGCCTGATAAACTGAACTAAACTGAATCTGGTGTACATACTGCCTGATGAACTGAACTGAATCTGGTGTACATACTGCCTGATGAACTGAACTGAATCTAGAGGTGAGGTGTACATACTGCCTAATGAACTGAATCTGGAGGTGAGGTGTACATACTGCCTGATGAACTGAACTGAACCTGGTGTACATACTGCCTAATGAACTGAATCTAGAGGTGAGGTGTACATACTGCCTAATGAACTGAATCTGGAGGTGAGGTGTACATACTGCCTGATGAACTGAACTGAACCTGGTGTACATACTGCCTAATGAACTGAATCTAGAGGTGAGGTGTACATACTGCCTAATGAACTGAATCTAGAGGTGAGGTGTACATACTGCCTGATGAACAGAACTGAATCTAGAGGTGAGGTGTACATACTGCCTGATGAACAGAACTGAATCTAGAGGTGAGGTGTACATACTGCCTGATGAACTGAACTGAATCTAGAGGTGAGGTGTACATACTGCCTGATGAACTGAACTGAATCTAGAGGTGAGGTGTACATACTGCCTGATGAACTGAACTGAATCTAGAGGTGAGGTGAACATACTGCCTGATGAACTGAACTGAATCTGGAGGTGAGGTGTACATACTGCCTGATGAACTGAATCTGGAGGTGAGGTGTACATACTGCCGAATGAACTGAATCTAGAGGTGAGGTGTACATACTGCCTAATGAACTGAATCTGGAGGTGAGGTGTACATACTGCCTGATGAACTGAATCTAGAGGTGAGGTGTACATACTGCCTGATGAACAGAACTGAATCTAGAGGTGAGGTGTACATACTGCCTGATGAACTGAATCTGGAGGTGAGGTGTACATACTGCCTAATGAACTGAATCTAGAGGTGAGGTGTACATACTGCCTGATGAACTGAATCTAGAGGTGAGGTGTACATACTGCCTAATGAACTGAATCTGGAGGTGAGGTGTACATACTGCCTAATGAACTGAATCTGGAGGTGAGGTGTACATACTGCCGAATGAACTGAATCTAGAGGTGAGGTGTACATACTGCCTGATGAACTGAACTGAATCTGGAGGTGAGGTGTACATACTGCCTGATGAACTGAACTGAATCTAGAGGTGAGGTGTACATACTGCCTGATGAACTGAATCTAGAGGTGAGGTGTACATACTGCCTGATGAACTGAATCTGGAGGTGAGGTGTACATACTGCCTAATGAACTGAATCTAGAGGTGAGGTGTACATACTGCCTGATGAACTGAATCTAGAGGTGAGGTGTACATACTGCCTAATGAACTGAATCTGGAGGTGAGGTGTACATACTGCCTGATGAACTGAATCTAGAGGTGAGGTGTACATACTGCCTGATGAACTGAATCTAGAGGTGAGGTGTACATACTGCCTGATGAACTGAATCTAGAGGTGAGGTGTACATACTGCCTGATGAACTGAACTGCCTCCTCATACTTCATCCCGCCCTCGATCAGAGCCAGAGCCACCAGCACAGGAGCCCTGGAGGGAGAAACACAAAGAAACAGCCTTTACATGCTGCTACTAATACTGGGACTTAAAGACACAGTCAGACTGCTACTAATACTGGGACTTAAAGACACAGTCAGACTGCTACTACAACGCTCTAACCACTAGGTTACTGGGACTTAAAGACACAGTCAGACTGCTACTAATACTGGGACTTAAAGACACAGTCAGACTGCTACTAATACTGGGACTTAAAGACACAGTCAGACTGCTACTACAACGCTCTAACCACTAGGTTACTGGGACTTAAAGACACAGTCAGACTGCTACTACAACGCTCTAACCACTAGGTTACTGGGACTTAAAGACACAGTCAGACTGCTACTAATACTGGGACTTAAAGACACAGTCAGAACCTTATGGGCCCTGGTCAAAAGTAGTGCACTTAATAGGGAATATAGCGCCATTTGGGACGTTAGAAACAGCATTCCCATATTAAGACGGGGAATTAAAGACTTCCACTAGTGTCCTTCCTGTTATGCCCCCAGCAACGTGTCTCTCCATGTTGTCACAACACAGACAGTTCCCAGGGAATGGAGTTCATTCTGGTTTGGACAAAGGAAAGCCCTGCAGCGCGTTAAGAGCTGGAACTAGTTGTGCTGTATTTGGCCACTAATATTTACAGGTAACAAATCATTAGGAAAAGCTGTCGCCCACTTTCCCCTTTTCTAGCCTTATATGGGTTGTTGCTGTGGTTACGGTAAGTCAGTGTGGAAATAGAGAGCTGAAGAGCATAACACCACGAACACAAACACGGGACTTCTAGGAATCAGTGAAACAGATGAGGTGCCTGCCTGCATAGACACGAGACATTCAAACATATTCATCTGTCTAACTCTACCCTGTCAAGCCATATCAGCCCCCAGACCACTGAGATGTTGCAGAGGTTACCAGCTGAAAGCCAAAGACTCCCCAGCTGATTAACAGGACAACAAACAGTTCAGAGTAAAGTAAACATTGGCGCCCTGTCAAAAACCACAGACGAGTCCCAGAGGACGTCTCCAGTACGTCAGAGATAGACGGTGCTTCACCAACCCAGGGAGGGGAGGCTGGGTGGCTCCTTCAGCTAACACAGGAGGGGAGGGAGAGAAGAGCCTGGGGAGGGCAGGGTGGCTCCTTCAGCTAACACAGGAGGGGAGGGAGAGAAGAGCCTGGGGAGGGCAGGGTGGCTCCTTCAGCTAACACAGGAGGGGAGGGAGAGAAGAGCCTGGGGAGGGCAGGGTGGCTCCTTCAGCTAACACAGGAGGGGAGGGAGAGAAGAGCCTGGGGAGGGCAGGGTGGCTCCTTCAGCTAACACAGGAGGGGAGGGAGAGAAGAGCCTGGGGAGGCCAGGGAGCAGGGTGGCTCCTTCAGCTAACACAGGAGGGGAGGGAGAGAAGAGCCTGGGGAGGCCAGGGAGCTGGGTGGCTCCTTCAGCTAACACAGGAGGGGAGGGAGGGAAGAGCCTGGGGAGGCCAGGGAGCTGGGTGGCTCCTTCAGCTAACACAGGAGGGGAGGGAGAGAAGAGCCTGGGGAGGGCAGGGTGGCTCCTTCAGCTAACACAGGAGGGGAGGGAGAGAAGAGCCTGGGGAGGGCAGGGTGGCTCCTTCAGCTAACACAGGAGGGGAGGGAGAGAAGAGCCTGGGGAGGGCAGGGTGGCTCCTTCAGCTAACACAGGAGGGGAGGGAGAGAAGAGCCTGGGGAGGGCAGGGTGGCTCCTTCAGCTAACACAGGAGGGGAGGGAGAGAAGAGCCTGGGGAGGGCAGGGAGCTGGGTGGCTCTTTCAGCTAACACAGGAGGGGAGGGAGGGAAGAGCCTGGGGAGGGCAGGGAGCAGGGTGGCTCCTTCAGCTAACACAGGAGGGGAGGGAGAGAAGAGCCTGGGGAGGGCAGGGAGCTCGGTGGCTCCTTCAGCTAACACAGGAGGGGAGGGAGGGAAGAGCCTGGGGAGGCCAGGGAGCTGGGTGGCTCCTTCAGCTAACACAGGAGGGGAGGGAGAGAAGAGCCTGGGGAGGGCAGGGTGGTTCCTTCAGCTAACACAGGAGGGGAGGGAGAGAAGAGCCTGGGGAGGGCAGGGAGCTGGGTGGCTCCTTCAGCTAACACAGGAGGGGAGGGAGAGAAGAGCCTGGGGAGGGCAGGGTGGCTCCTTCAGCTAACACAGGAAGGGGAATGGAAGAGCCTGGGGAGGCCAGGGAGCTGGGTGGCTCCTTCAGCTAACACAGGAGGGGAATGGAAGAGCCTGGGGAAGTCAGTGGATTGCGGAGGGGGGGGGGGGCTCCTTCAGCTTACCCAGGAGGGGAGGGAAACAGGGCTCCTTCAGCTAACACAGGAGGGGAGGGAAACAGGGGCTCCTTCAGCTTCCTACCAATGAGCTCAACCATTATTAGTACCAAAGGCCTGGTTTAACCTCGTTTAATGGCTCCCTATTGCCCACAGTGCTCTGGTCAAAAGTAGTGCACTATGTATAGAATAGGGTACCATTTGAGACATTTTCTCCTCTACTGGCTAGCTAATATACTCCATCGGTACAGATGTGACTCGTTGTCTCTCCTCTGCCATAGAGGACACCCGAAGGAACACCAGACAGGACAGGGCTAAAATGAGCCTGGTAACCAGATCAGTTTGTGCTTCTATTTAGTCAACTCCTCTGTTATGTTGGTTGGCATGCCAACCGTAAGAACTAATGTACGGCACGGCCAACCGTAAGAACTAATGTAGGGCACGGCCAACCGTAAGAACTAATGTAAGGCACGGCCAACCGTAAGAACTAATGTAGGGCACGGCCAACCGTAAGAACTAATGTAAGGCACGGCCAACCATAAGAACTAATGTAGGGCACGGCCAACCGTAAGAACTAATGTAGGGCACGGCCAACCATAATAACTAATGTAGGGCACGGCCAACCATAAGAACTAATGTAGGGCACGGCCAACCATAAGAACTAATGTAGGGCACGGCCAACCATAAGAACTAATGTAGGGCACGGCCAACCATAAGAACTAATGTAAGGCACGGCCAACCATAAGAACTAATGTAGGGCACGGCCAACCATAAGAACTAATGTAGGGCACGGCCAACCATAAGAACTAATGTAAGGCACGGCCAACCATAAGAACTAAGGCACGGCCAACCATAAGAACTAATGTACGGCACGGCCAACCATAAGAACTAATGTACGGCACGGCCAACCGTAAGAACTAATGTACGGCACGGCCAACCGTAAGAACTAATGTAGGGCACGGCCAACCGTAAGAACTAATGTAAGGCACGGCCAACCGTAAGAACTAATGTAAGGCACGGCCAACCGTAAGAACTAATGTACGGCACGGCCAACCATAAGAACTAATGTAAGGCACGGCCAACCGTAAGAACTAATGTAAGGCACGGCCAACCATAAGAACTAATGTAAGGCACGGCCAACCGTAAGAACTAATGTAGGGCACGGCCAACCATAAGAACTAATGTAAGGCACGGCCAACCATAAGAACTAATGTAGGGCACGGCCAACCATAAGAACTAATGTAAGGCACGGCCAACCATAAGAACTAATTGTAGGGCACGGCCAACCATAAGAACTAATGTAGGGCACGGCCAACCATAAGAACTAATGTAGGGCACGGCCAACCATAAGAACTAATTGTAGGGCACGGCCAACCATAAGAACTAATGTAGGGCACGGCCAACCATAAGAACTAATGTAAGGCACGGCCAACCGTAAGAACTAATGTAAGGCACGGCCAACCGTAAGAACTAATGTACGGCACGGCCAACCGTAAGAACTAATGTAAGGCACGGCCAACCGTAAGAACTAATGTACGGCACGGCCAACCGTAAGAACTAATGTAAGGCACGGCCAACCGTAAGAACTAATGTAAGGCACGGCCAACCGTAAGAACTAATGTAAGGCACGGCCAACCGTAAGAACTAATGTAAGGCACGGCCAACCGTAAGAACTAATGTAAGGCACGGACAACCGTAAGAACTAATGTACGGCACGGCCAACCGTAAGAACTAATGTAAGGCACGGCCAACCATAAGAACTAATGTACAGCACGGCCAACCATAAGAACGTAGGGCACGGCCAACCATAAGAACTAATGTAGGGCACGGCCAACCATAAGAACTAATGTAGGGCACGGCCAACCATAAGAACTAATGTAGGGCACGGCCAACCATAAGAACTAATGTAGGGCACGGCCAACCATAAGAACTAATGTAGGGCACGGCCAACCATAAGAACTAATGTAGGGCACGGCCAACCATAAGAACTAATGTAAGGCACGGCCAACCATAAGAACTAATGTACGGCACGGCCAACCATAAGAACTAATGTAAGGCACGGCCAACCATAAGAACTAATGTAAGGCACGGCCAAACATAAGAACTAATGTAGGGCACGGCCAACCATAAGAACTAATGTAAGGCACGGCCAACCATAAGAACTAATGTAAGGCACGGCCAACCATAAGAACTAATGTAGGGCACGGCCAACCATAAGAACTAATGTAAGGCACGGCCAACCATAAGAACTAATGTAGGGCACGGCCAACCATAAGAACTAATGTAGGGCACGGCCAACCATAAGAACTAATGTAAGGCACGGCCAACCATAAGAACTAAGGCACGGCCAACCATAAGAACTAATGTACGGCACGGCCAACCATAAGAACTAATGTACGGCACGGCCAACCGTAAGAACTAATGTACGGCACGGCCAACCGTAAGAACTAATGTAGGGCACGGCCAACCGTAAGAACTAATGTAAGGCACGGCCAACCGTAAGAACTAATGTAAGGCACGGCCAACCGTAAGAACTAATGTACGGCACGGCCAACCATAAGAACTAATGTAAGGCACGGCCAACCGTAAGAACTAATGTAAGGCACGGCCAACCATAAGAACTAATGTAAGGCACGGCCAACCGTAAGAACTAATGTAGGGCACGGCCAACCATAAGAACTAATGTAAGGCACGGCCAACCATAAGAACTAATGTAGGGCACGGCCAACCATAAGAACTAATGTAAGGCACGGCCAACCATAAGAACTAATTGTAGGGCACGGCCAACCATAAGAACTAATGTAGGGCACGGCCAACCATAAGAACTAATGTAGGGCACGGCCAACCATAAGAACTAATGTAGGGCACGGCCAACCATAAGAACTAATGTAAGGCACGGCCAACCATAAGAACTAATGTAGGGCACGGCCAACCATAAGAACTAATGTAGGGCACGGCCAACCATAAGAACTAATGTAGGGCACGGCCAACCATAAGAACTAATGTAGGGCACGGCCAACCATAAGAACTAATGTAAGGCACGGCCAACCATAAGAACTAATGTAGAGCACGGCCAACCATAAGAACTAATGTAGGGCACGGCCAACCATAAGAACTAATGTAAGGCACGGCCAACCATAAGAACTAATTGTAGGGCACGGCCAACCATAAGAACTAATGTAGGGCACGGCCAACCATAAGAACTAATGTAGGGCACGGCCAACCATAAGAACTAATGTAGGGCACGGCCAACCATAAGAACTAATGTAAGGCGCGGCCAACCATAAGAACTAATGTAGGGCACGGCCAACCATAAGAACTAATGTAGGGCACGGCCAACCATAAGAACTAATGTAGGGCACGGCCAACCATAAGAACTAATGTAGGGCACGGCCAACCATAAGAACTAATGTAAGGCACGGCCAACCATAAGAACTAATGTAGAGCACGGCCAACCATAAGAACTAATGTAGGGCACGGCCAACCGTAAGAACTAATGTACGACACGGCCAACCGTAAGAACTAATGTACGGCACGGCCAACCGTAAGAACTAATGTACGGCACGGCCAACCGTAAGAACTAATGTACGGCACGGCCAACCGTAAGAACTAATGTACGGCACGGCCAACCGTAAGAACTAATGTAAGGCACGGCCAACCGTAAGAACTAATGTAGGGCACGGCCAACCATAAGAACTAATGTAGGGCACGGCCAACCATAAGAACTAATGTAGGGCACGGCCAACCATAAGAACTAATGTACGGCACGGCCAACCATAAGAACTAATGTAAGGCACGGCCAACCATAAGAACTAATGTAAGGCACGGCCAAACATAAGAACTAATGTAGGGCACGGCCAACCATAAGAACTAATGTAAGGCACGGCCAACCATAAGAACTAATGTAGGGCACGGCCAACCATAAGAACTAATGTAGGGCACGGCCAAACATAAGAACTAATGTAGGGCACGGCCAACCATAAGAACTAATGTAAGGCACGGACAACCATAAGAACTAATGTAGAGCATGGCCAACCATAAGAACTAATGTAGGGCACGGACAACCATAAGAACTAATGTACGACACGGCCAACCATAAGAACTAATGTAGGGCACGGACAAAGGGAGACCTGAGGCTCAACTACAGAACATACATTACAAGTCTGGGCATGGCCAACCAGAATACAGCTAACTGGCATTTCACAAGACAACTGGCTACATCCCAAATGGCACCCTATTCCCTATATAGTGCACTACGTTTGACCAGAGTTTTGGTGAGCTAACTAGTAGAGATCCAATCTGAGAGGATACACTTAGACACACAATAGAAATAAACGCTGCTTCAACGTTTTTCAGACCTCAACCTCTGTGCTTTGAATAATAAACGGTGGATTAGTTGTGAAGGAGTGGCCCTTGGCTAACAGTTGACTTTGGCTTGGTTCTGTCTGCATGCTGAGAGAGGGCCCTGGCCAGGCTGTAGGAGAAGGGGAGAGACTGGTGGCTGCTGGGACAGTGGCCGTCACAGTGGGTGGAGGACACTGCAGCCGTGTGATCTTGGTTCAACTGTCTCACCCAATCAGAACCCTAAGACAGAAGAGTTTTAATGATCCGTACCGTCCCAGCCCGGCAACACAGTGCACCGCCACGCAGCAGCCAGGGTCCTCACGGAACCTAGTCTTCAGCAGGTTCAGCCAATCATCTACGATCTTAGTGGGAGGAGGGGCACCGTCGTCAAAGGCCCAGTCCTGGAAAATACAAAATACATTCACATTAGAAAACAATGGAACTGTCCACACAATGTGGACATTGGTCTTCGGCATCACATCATAAATAGTACAGTTCTGTCTCTCTGACAGAAACAGCTGATTAGCATTGGCACTCTGAGGGAGCCCATTGTTACGAGACCAAGCAGCTCTACACTGCACCCCTACCTACTTCAAACTGAGGAACCAGACAAAGCAGAATTCCCTACTGAGGGTGAATGTATTAAAAGAGTTTGTGAAGCGCTGCATGTCTGAAACAACTGGTTCCATGCCGCTGCACACTGTGAAATGAGACATCTGTACCCACGTAACAGGGAGGAACGCAGAGTGTACCAACCTCAGTCATCTAAACATGACTCGCAACATGAACCAACTGTCCCCACAGACAACACACTGTGTCCTTCCTACACTATTTCACTGTTCCTGACATCTCAACAAACACCTCCCATCCAAACAGTGGGAACATTCAGTCAGCGACTGGTGGTATCTGAGGGCCTAGATTCATCTCAAATGGTACCCTAATTCCCTATATAGTGCACTACAATAGGGCTCTGGTCAAAGGTAGTGCACAATGTAGGCAATAGGGTGCCATTTGGGACACATAACATGTTCCATCAGCACCCACAACATCAGGAAAGCCTTCTGTCAACACAGACAACACTATAAGGGGTTTGTTTATAGTTGGTGCAGAACCACAACAGAGAACAGATGTGTGGTCACCTCTTCTTCACTGAGTGAACTGTGGTGAACTGTTTGTTTTCAACATTTAATTGGTTTGGCTAGTGTACATTAAAATCAGTCGGTTGGATACAATGTATTGTTCTGGCCATGTTGGGCTACCATCCTCTATAATGACAAACACTCCTTCATTGAAGGATTAGACAGTGATGGTAGATTAACCAAGACATCCAGCACCTGGTCAGATACAGACCTAATGCACCATACAGCATCAAGGATGCTCAAACCAGCTGTTTGACTCCTCCATTGGACAGATGAAGGCTTAAAGCGGAAACCATGCGTGTCTAGGAGGGATCAGTCACACTAGAGACCCATCAGACACTATCACATCCGGCCGTGATTGGGAGTCCTATAGGGCGGCGCACAACTGTCCCAGCGTCGTCCGGGTTTGGCCGGTGTAGGCCGTCATTGTAAATAAGAATTTGTTCTTAACTGGCAAACACACACACAGAGAGAGAGAGTCATCTCTTATCTTCTAGTGGAGTGGGACTTCCAACACCACAATACCTGCTCCCAGGGACAAACATCTTGTGTGTTTGACAACAATGTGTTACCAAGACAACAACTCCCTTCAAAAGCCCTTGGGGGCTCAGCTGAGCCAGGGGATCACAGGCCTGGCTGGGAAAGATGTTATGATGACATCACTATTTCACACTGCCATGAATAGAAGGGTGCAACTGGGACTTTCTCTCTCAAAAAAACAAAACAATGCTGGGGTTAAGGGTCGTTCCACATGGACACTGCAGGCTGCATCCCAAACGAGTCATAGGACCCAGAGCCCAGGGTCAGGACCACACCAGGGGTCGGGGACCACACCAGGGCTCGGGACCACACCAGGGCTCGGGACCACACCAGGGCTCGGGACCACACCAGGGGTCGGGGACCACACCAGGGGTCGGGGACCACACCAGGGGTCGGGACCACACCAGGGGTCGGGGACCACACCAGGGGTCGGGGACCACACCAGGGGTCGGGGACCACACCAGGGGTCGGGGACCACACCAGGGGTCGGGGACCACACCAGGGGTCGGGGACCACACCAGGGGTCGGGGACCACACCAGGGGCCGGGACCACACCAGGGGCCGGGATACTCATTAGTATCGTGACAAGGAAACAAAACATCAAGCGGCTGGAACGTTTTGGGGAAAACAGACATAATGTTGGAAACATCATTATGTCGTCATCCAGAGTCACATGGCTTTTCAAACTACAGCCACAACAACCTGCAGGTTAAAGGATCAACGAGTTTGGTCTGCTTCGAGTTTACATTTTTGCCAAGGAAAAAAAATGTGCGATACTGTTAAGGTCACAGCCCTACCAGAACCTAGAGGATTCTGGTGCAAAGTAATGCAACATATAGGATATTAGGGCGCCATTTTGGACGCACACAGGATCTATTCTACCAGTAACACACACAGCAGGACCCATTCTACCAGTAACACACACAGCAGGACCCATTCTACCAGTAACACACACAGCAGGACCCATTCTACCAGTAACACACACAGCAGGACCCATTCTACCAGTAACACACACAGCAGGACCCATTCTACCAGTAACACACACAGCAGGACCCATTCTACCAGTAACACACACAGCAGGATCCATTCTACCAGTAACACACACAGCAGGACCCATTCTACCAGTAACACACACAGCAGGACCCATTCTACCAGTAACACACACAGCAGGACCCATTCTACCAGTAACACACACAGCAGGACCCATTCTACCAGTAACACACACAGAAGGACCCATTCTACCAGTAACACACACAGCAGGACCCATTCTACCAGTAACACAGGCAAAACCCACAACAGGATCCATTCTACCAGTAACACACAGGCAAAATCCACAACATGATCCATTCTACCAGTAACACACACAGGCAAAACCCACAACAGGATCCATTCTACTCTCTGTTCAATGTTCCAGGAAGGACAGGGATCCTGTACATGGCAAGGCCTGACCCTAACCTCACATGAAATGCCTTGAATTGCTCTGCATCCTGTTGTGGATATCTAAAGAAGTTGTGGGCATCAAGATAAGGAGAAGTCACCACAACACCGAAGATACAGAAATGTCCATTTTACATGTCTGTTCTGACGCCACAGAACTCCATAATGGGTGAACCTGTTGTGACAACCTTGAGAGTAAATCTCTCCCTAATAGAATCTTCGACTGTAGAGAGGATGTGGTTAAAAATAACATTTACATCTACTAAGAGGTGAACAGAGCCGCCTGGTATGTCAACAGTAAGCTATTCATATCGTGAAGCTCATTCCAAGTCCAACCAATGCAGCCCAGCGCTTGAGACAAGAGCTTGGAGGAGGAGGAGGCAGTGTTCTAATTGTGGCCCGAAGAACGTCTTGGGCCGTTTCTCGGAACCCCCAGAACAGACCTCGTCACCATGGTATCCTTCTTCCTCTGCAACTTGACTCTCATACGACAACCAGCGAGACGTTTGGCAGAGTGTAGGTCTCAAATCTGGCAGCCTATTCCCTTCGTAGTACAGTGCACTACTTATGATTAGGGCCCATACAGCTCTGCACAAAAGTAGTGCACTATATGGACACAATAGGGTGCCATTTTGGGCCACTTCCTGAATGAGTCCACAGTCCCTTTATATCAGCCAGCTGAATGTTATCACATGCTACAGAGGATGGTCTATGTTAAGTCAGTCACAAGGTGGATGGACGCACCTCTGGTACTTACCACTGTTATTACTGGTTATATATGGCCTCCAAATATACCCACACCATTACTGATACACTGGTAAGACTAAAGAAACCTGCAAAAGCAGAGATCGAGGGAGTAACATTTCTCCATATAATGCCAATAAATAACCTCTTTGAGCAACGAAGGCATCACCAGCCATGTCAGACAGAACAGCACATTACACAGCGTGCTGAATGAGACAGACAACATGGTTTTCATCTGGAGTTCAGGGAGATGTGGAGGGGAACAGGGAACTGGGTTTCACCTGCCAGCCAGTCTCTCTCAGCTGGTGGCTAATCTTCTGCTCTCTGCTGTGTTCCTATTGAAGAGGAGGCACTGAGCCAGTCAGTCAGCAAGTGTACACGGGTACGTCCCAAATGGCACCCTATTCCCTACATAGTGCACTACCTTTGACCAGAGCCGGACTCAGTCAGCCAGGATACAAGGCTCTCTCTCACACAGGGAAGAGCAGAGAGAGGACTCAGTCAGCCAGGATACAAGGCTCTCTCTCACACAGGGAAGAGAAGACAGAGGACTCTGTCACTCTGATAACACAACAGACAGAGAGTGGTTAAGGGCCTTATGTAACCCGGGCCTCTAGTTATCTCTACATCCCTACATTCTTCTCATCTGATGCTACCCCTCCTCTGAGAGGGTACTCGCTCTCTGCTCCCAACAACGTTATTAACTCAGAGGGAGAGAAAGGAGAGAGAGAGAGAGAGAGAGAGACAGAGAGAGAGAAAGGAGAGAGAGAAAGGCGAGTGAAGAAAAAGAAAGACCAGGTGAGAGGAGAGGATGTTGGGAGACAAGAGAGGAGTAAACCATGAGGTAAACCCTGACGCTGAGCCAGATGTGTGTGTGTGTGTGTGTGTGTGTGTGTGTGTGTGTGTGTGTTCGGGACAGGAGGTAGTGTTTCCTCTACTCCAACACATGTGCAGCAGGGTGAGATCATGAATAACATCCTCCACATGGCAGAGAGAGAGGAAACAGGGTCAGTAGGAACATACTGGAGATTTTTTTTTGAAACAGAGCGAGTAGACTAGTCTCAATGGACCAGTTGAGGTACCAGTAGACTAGTCTCAATGGACCAGTTGAGGTACCAGTAGACTAGTCTCAATGGACCAGTTGAGGTACCAGTAGACTAGTCTCAATGGACCAGTTCAGGTACCAGTAGACTAGTCTCAATGGACCAGTTGAGGTACCAGTATACTAGTCTCAATGGACCAGTTGAGGTACCAGTAGACTAGTCTCAATGGACCAGTTGAGGTACCAGTAGACTAGTCTCAATGGACCAGTTGAGGTACCAGTAGACTAGTCTCAATGGACCAGTTGAGGTACCAGTAGACTAGTCTCAATGGACCAGTTGAGGTACCAGTAGACTAGTCTCAATGGACCAGTTGAGGTACCAGTATACTAGTCTCAATGGACCAGTTGAGGTACCAGTAGACTAGTCTCAATGGACCAGTTCAGGTACCAGTAGACTAGTCTCAATGGACCAGTTCAGGTACCAGTAGACTAGTCTCAATGGACCAGTTCAGACAGCAGTAAACTAGTCTCAATGGACCAGTTCAGACAGCAGTAAACTAGTCTCAATGGACCAGTTCAGACACCAGTAGACTAGTCTCAATGGACCAGTTCAGACAGTAGCAGGCCACGTTTCACCTCATTTTGTACCTCCTGAACACCACCAGGGTCGTATTCATTAATGCACAGCGTACCAGAACTTTTGGCACCGTAACAAAACGTCTTGCAACAGAAAAATGAAAAAAAAAAAGCTTTTCTCATTGGACAAATTCAGGTCGGTCCCCCTTCGTTTCAGCCTGTTTTGCATCCGTTTGGTTCCGAGTGAATAGAACCCTAGTGAGAGAGTGTAGAGAAGAGGGATCCTATGTATGTGTGTGTGTGTGTATGTGTATGTGTATGTGTATGTGTGTGTGTGTATGTGTGTTTGTGTGTATGTGTGTGTGTGTGTGTGTGTGTGTGTGTGTGTGTGTGTGTGTGTGTGTGTATGTATGTATGTGTGTGTGTGTGTATGTGTGTGTATGTGTGTGTATGTGTGTGTATGTGTGTATGTGTGTGTATGTGTGTGTGTGTGTGTGTGTGTATGTGTGTGTATGTGTGTGTGTGTGTATGTGTAACTTTGCACACCATGACTGTGATGCCATCCTTCTCCAGAGGAGTCTTGTCGTAGGTGACCTCACACACCCGCACCACTGTTGTTGCACCATACTGCTTCAGGTCCTGGAAAAGGGAGAGGTAACTTCATCAAAACCATTCATGAGTCGGAGGTGTGACAATGACAGTTGTAATAACAGTTAGATTGATTTGGTAACCGCCCTGTCACATGACAGCTAGTTACAGTGGTAATACCAATCAGACCGAGTAGGATTAAGTTTTCCCTAGATGCTGATCTTCCATCAGTTCTGGGTTTTCCCTGAGAGGCTCACACTCTGTTCTTAGAACCAAGTTTTCAGGGTTAGCCAATCACAGATTGTCAACCAATTTAAATATTAATTGTCATCAAATTCCATTCATTGTGACATTTCCATTTTCACCTAACATGAATATTGATGAAGATTAGCCCTGGGCTAAGAGCGTGCAGTGTGAACCCAGAGGAGTAATCTGATTTTAGATCAGTTACCTAGGTACCACTTCTAACTCAGCAGGATTAGACGACCGAGAGCCAGAACAGTCTGGAAGATTCCTCTCCGTCTCACCTTGATGAAGGTGATAAAAGTTGTGTTAGTGGTGTTGTGTGGAAGGTTCCTCTCTGTCTCACCTCGATGAAGGTGATAAGAGTGGTGTTAGTGGTGTTGTGTGGAAGGTTCCTCTCTGTCTCACCTCGATGAAGGTGATAAGAGTGGTGTTAGTGGTGTTGTGTGGAAGGTTCCTCTCTGTCTCACCTCGATGAAGGTGATAAGAGTGGTGTTAGTGGTGTTGTGTGGAAGGTTCCTCTCTGTCTCGCCTCGATGAAGGTGATAAGAGTGGTGTTAGTGGTGTTGTGTGGAAGGTTCCTCTCTGTCTCACCTCGATGAAGGTGTCGAGTGTGGCGTTGGTGGGGTTGTGTGTGATGAGGAACCTCATGTTCTTGTAGGAGACCTCGACGGGGGGAGCCGGACGGTTCATTCTGGACACACTGAGGATCCCACTCTCAGGAGAAGACGCCACGACGTCGACCCAGACCCAGGGGCCCGCACCCACCCTGACAGAGGAGCACCCAGCCCACCAGCTACACTACACTGTCCTGACACAGCAGGCAGGAAGCCAGGCAGGAAGCCAAGAAGGCAGGTCACCCCTGCTAGTCTCTCTGAGGCTGAGGAACAAACCCCAGCAACAACACCCCACCTCAGAAGGACTTTACAAGGTCCTCTCAAGTCTCTCCTGTCCAGGGTGTCGTGGGGTGCTGGGAATAGAGTGGGGGTTGGACAGGGTGAAGAGTAAGGTGCCGGGGGGGGTTGGGGGGGGTGAAGAGGTAGCTGTCCGTTAGCTTACGCTGCCCTTGGCCACCGACACTCACTACCCCATCTGGTGAGTTAGTGGGCCTGCCGTCCGTCGGTCAGTCTACAGTCAGAGTGGGGGTGTCTGGGTCTGGGTGGAGAGGGCGACCTGGCTGTGGGCATTCAGGGGTGGGAGGTGCAGCAGGGCAACAGGGCCATCCTCCCCCCGGGGGGCCTGGGCTCAAGCGCTGAGATGTTGGGCGTGGCAGTAGTCACCGCTCCCCTGCAAGAACTCCATCAACGACTGGCCGGCCTGAGTGCAGCGCTGCAGAGAGAGGAGAGAGTCAGTGGGACTAACAGTCAAACCACACACACAGAGAGACAGAGGAGAGAGTCAGTGGGACTAACAGTCAAACCACACACACAGAGAGACAGAGGAGAGAGTCAGTGGGACTAACAGTCAAACCACACACACAGAGAGACAGAGGAGAGAGTCAGTGGGACTAACAGTCAAACCACACACACAGAGAGACAGAGGAGAGAGTCAGTGGGACTAACAGTCAAACCACACACACACAGAGAGACAGAGGAGAGAGAGTCAGTGGGACTAACAGTCAAACCACACACAGTTAGTTGGGGAGAGAAAGTCAGTGGGACTAACAGTCAAACCACACACAGAGAGACAGAGGAGAGAGTCAGTGGGACTAACAGTCAAACCACACACAGTTAGTTGGGGAGAGAAAGTCAGTGGGACTAACAGTCAAACCACACACAGTTAGTTGGGGAGAGAAAGTCAGTGGGACTAACAGTCAAACCACACACAGTTAGTTGGGGAGAGAAAGTCAGTGGGACTAACAGTCAAACCACACACAGTTAGTTGGGGGGAGAGAAAGTCAGTGGGACTAACAGTCAAACCACACACAGTTAGTTGGGGAGAGAGAGTCAGTGGGACTAACAGTCAAACCACACACAGTTAGTTGGGGAGAGAGAGTCAGTGGGACTAACAGTCAAACCACACACAGTTAGTTGGGGAGAGAAAGTCAGTGGGACTAACAGTCAAACCACACACAGTTAGTTGGGGAGAGAAAGTCAGTGGGACTAACAGTCAAACCACACACAGTTAGTTGGGGAGAGAAAGTCAGTGGGACTAACAGTCAAACCACACACAGTTAGTTGGGGAGAGAGTCAGTGGGACTAACAGTCAAACCACACACACACACAGAGGAGAGAGTCAGTGGGACTAACAGTCAAACCACACACAGTTAGTTGGGGAGAGAAAGTCAGTGGGACTAACAGTCAAACCACACACAGTTAGTTGGGGAGAGAAAGTCAGTGGGACTAACAGTCAAACCACACACAGTTAGTTGGGGAGAGAAAGTCAGTGGGACTAACAGTCAAACCACACACAGTTAGTTGGGGAGAGAAAGTCAGTGGGACTAACAGTCAAACCACACACAGTTAGTTGGGGAGAGAGAGTCAGTGGGACTAACAGTCAAACCACACACAGTTAGTTGGGGAGAGAGAGTCAGTGGGACTAACAGTCAAACCACACAGTTAGTTGGGGAGAGAGAGTCAGTGGGACTAACAGTCAAACCACACAGTTAGTTGGGGAGAGAAAGTCAGTGGGACTAACAGTCAAACCACACAGTTAGTTGGGGAGAGAGAGTCAGTGGGACTAACAGTCAAACCACACAGTTAGTTGGGGAGAGAGAGTCAGTGGGACTAACAGTCAAACCACACAGTTAGTTGGGGAGAGAAAGTCAGTGGGACTAACAGTCAAACCACACAGTTAGTTGGGGAGAGAAAGTCAGTGGGACTAACAGTCAAACCACACACAGTTAGTTGGGGAGAGAGAGTCAGTGGGACTAACAGTCAAACCACACAGTTAGTTGGGGAGGAGAAAGTCAGTGGGACTAACAGTCAAACCACACACAGTTAGTTGGGGAGAGAAAGTCAGTGGGACTAACAGTCAAACCACACAGTTAGTTGGGGAGAGAGTCAGAGGGACTAACAGTCAAACCACACACAGTTAGTTGGGGAGAGAGAGTCAGTGGGACTAACAGTCAAACCACACAGTTAGTTGGGGAGAGAAAGTCAGTGGGACTAACAGTCAAACCACACACAGTTAGTTGGGGAGAGAGAGTCAGTGGGACTAACAGTCAAACCACACAGTTAGTTGGGGAGGAGAAAGTCAGTGGGACTAACAGTCAAACCACACACAGTTAGTTGGGGAGAGAGTCAGAGGGACTAACAGTCAAACCACACACAGTTAGTTGGGGAGAGAGAGTCAGTGGGACTAACAGTCAAACCACACAGTTAGTTGGAGAGAGAGTCAGTGGGACTAACAGTCAAACCACACAGTTAGTTGGGGAGAGAAAGTCAGTGGGACTAACAGTCAAACCACACAGTTAGTTGGGGAGAGAGTCAGTGGGACTAACAGTCAAACCACACAGTTAGTTGGGGAGAGAGTCAGTGGGACTAACAGTCAAACCACACAGTTAGTTGGGGAGAGAGAGTCAGTGGGACTAACAGTCAAACCACACACAGTTAGTTGGGGAGAGAAAGTCAGTGGGACTAACAGTCAAACCACACACAGTTAGTTGGGGAGAGAAAGTCAGTGGGACTAACAGTCAAACCACACAGTTAGTTGGGGAGAGAAAGTCAGTGGGACTAACAGTCAAACCACACAGTTAGTTGGGGAGAGAAAGTCAGTGGGACTAACAGTCAAACCACACACAGTTAGTTGGGGAGAGAAAGTCAGTGGGACTAACAGTCAAACCACACAGTTAGTTGGGGAGAGAAAGTCAGTGGGACTAACAGTCAAACCACACAGTTAGTTGGAGAGAGAAAGTCAGTGGGACTAACAGTCAAACCACACACAGTTAGTTGGGGAGAGAGAGTCAGTGGGACTAACAGTCAAACCACACAGTTAGTTGGGGAGGAGAAAGTCAGTGGGACTAACAGTCAAACCACACACAGTTAGTTGGGGAGAGAGTCAGAGGGACTAACAGTCAAACCACACACAGTTAGTTGGGGAGAGAGAGTCAGTGGGACTAACAGTCAAACCACACAGTTAGTTGGAGAGAGAGTCAGTGGGACTAACAGTCAAACCACACAGTTAGTTGGGGAGAGAAAGTCAGTGGGACTAACAGTCAAACCACACAGTTAGTTGGGGAGAGAGTCAGTGGGACTAACAGTCAAACCACACAGTTAGTTGGGGAGAGAGTCAGTGGGACTAACAGTCAAACCACACAGTTAGTTGGGGAGAGAGAGTCAGTGGGACTAACAGTCAAACCACACACAGTTAGTTGGGGAGAGAAAGTCAGTGGGACTAACAGTCAAACCACACACAGTTA
Source organism: Oncorhynchus masou masou (assembly GCF_036934945.1). Classification (NCBI taxonomy): domain Eukaryota; kingdom Metazoa; phylum Chordata; class Actinopteri; order Salmoniformes; family Salmonidae; genus Oncorhynchus; species Oncorhynchus masou. The sequence continues at coordinate 99,026,704 of NC_088240.1, read as the reverse complement.
GTTGGGGAGAGAAAGTCAGTGGGACTAACAGTCAAACCACACAGTTAGTTGGGGAGAGAAAGTCAGTGGGACTAACAGTCAAACCACACAGTTAGTTGGGGAGAGAAAGTCAGTGGGACTAACAGTCAAACCACACACAGTTAGTTGGGGAGAGAAAGTCAGTGGGACTAACAGTCAAACCACACAGTTAGTTGGGGAGAGAAAGTCAGTGGGACTAACAGTCAAACCACACAGTTAGTTGGAGAGAGAAAGTCAGTGGGACTAACAGTCAAACCACACAGTTAGTTGGGGAGAGAAAGTCAGTGGGACTAACAGTCAAACCACACAGTTAGTTGGGGAGAGAAAGTCGAACTATTCTCCATTATCCCCAGTCAGTCAGTTCAGGACATCATTTCCTGTTTTGATCAAGCTGGGCTGAAGATCATTTGGTAAACTTTCATTCTATCAAACTACACACACAGGGTAAGGAGAGGACAGACAGATAAAAGACAGGCCAAGATAGGGCCTAAAACTAACTTGTTTGTATAGCAGCCACTGTGGCAGGTCGATACAAAAAAATCTACCAGCCAATCAGATTTTTTACCAGTCAAAAATGTGCTGCCATAATTACACAAAGAAACTGCCATGCTTAGTAATGTTTCTAAAACAATAAATGTATTACTAGTAAGAAGTTATTGGTTATATTTCTCAATGTAATTTACTATTCTGGGACCTGAGTATTTTTAACATAAATAGACAAAAAATGTTTAGCTGCCCTTTTAAGGTTACCTTGGTAACAGGGCCACTCAAGTTATCACATGTGCCTGTGTCACTAGTAGAGAGCCAACGAGGTCTCTTTTTGCTAGCAGTGGGAGGAAACTCAAACATTGAAAAAGTAACCTAGCTTGTGAACAAAACAATGAAAATTAACAAGAAATCACTGTAGGATACTTGAGTAAATTAGACCAACTTTTATGCCTGTGCCCATTACTTCTAAAAACAAATATTTCTGCACTCACAGCCCCCCAGACAGGCAGTGTTGCTGCCTGATATCTGAATCCTAATGTTATAGCTTTCTTTGTGCATTAACAGATACGAAACAAAATGGCATTAATACTTTGAAAATAGCTACTGCAGCTTTTATTTAGCTATAAATCACAACTCACTTGGGCCAATGCTTGACTATTTTTATGAAATACCCACTGTAGGGCCTGGAGTACTGCCACGCACTAACGTAGCTGGTGAATTATACATTCTTACCTGCCAACGGCAAAATCTACCCACGTTCAGCAGGTGGCGGGTGTTAATTTTAGGCCCTGGGCCTCGGTGAGGATAACTGATACCCTAGAACTGCCAATTCCACAAATAGCCCCATACGTTAAACACACACAGCGCCATACGCTAACCACACGCAGCGCCATACGCTAACCACACGCAGCGCCATACGCTAACCACACGCAGCGCCATACGCTAACCACACGCAGCGCCATACGCTAAACACACGCAGCGCCATACGCTAAACACACGCAGCGCCATACGCTAACCACACGCAGCGCCATACGCTAACCACACGCAGCGCCATACGCTAACCACACGCAGCGCCATACGCTAACCACACGCAGCGCCATACGCTAAACACACACGCAGCGCCATACGCTAACCACACACACAGCGCCATACGCTAACCACACGCAGCGCCATACGCTAACCACACACACAGCGCCATACGCTAACCACACACACAGCGCCATACGCTAACCACACGCAGCGCCATACGCTAAACACACGCAGCGCCATACGCTAAACACACGCAGCGCCATACGTCAAACACACGCAGCGCCATACGCTAACCACACGCAGCGCCATACGCTAACCACACGCAGCGCCATACGTCAAACACACGCAGCGCCATACGCTAAACACACGCAGCGCCATACGCTAACCACACGCAGCGCCATACGCTAACCACACGCAGCGCCATACGTCAAACACACGCAGCGCCATACGCTAAACACACGCAGCGCCATACGCTAAACACACGCAGCGCCATACGCTAACCACACGCAGCGCCATACGCTAAACACACGCAGCGCCATACGCTAACCACACGCAGCGCCATATGCTATCCACACATAGACCCATGTGTTAAACATACTGCATACTTCGAGATGGTAGGACACAAACGGAAAACACTGTGCAGTAGGGACACTTCTCCAGTTATTTCTCCTATTTCAGCGCTGTAGGGACACTTCTCCAGTTATTTCTCCTATTTTAGCACTGTAGGGACACTTCTCCAGTTATTCCTACAGTTAAACCACAATTCACAATCTTGATCAGGATGATACTAGTAATGTTGTTTTACCTGTAGAGACATACTGTAACCTGGCAGTGTTGTCTGTCGTAATGTTATAGGTCGCAGCCTACCGCTTAAATGTAATAAGGATGAGGTCGCAGCCTACCGCTTAAATGTAATAAGGATGAGGTCGCAGCCTACCGCTTAAATGTAATAAGGATGAGGTCGCAGCCTACCGTTTAAATGTAATAAGGATGAGGTCGCAGCCTACCGCTTAAATGTAATAAGGATGAGGTCGCAGCCTACCGCTTAAATGTAATAAGGATGAGGTCGCAGCCTACCGTTTAAATGTAATAAGGATGAGGTCGCAGCCTACCGTTTAAATGTAATAAGGATGAGGTCGCAGCCTACCGTTTAAATGTAATAAGGATGAGGTCGCAGCCTACCGGTTAAATGTAATAAGGATGAGGTCGCAGCCTACCGGTTAAATGTAATAAGGATGAGGTCGCAGCCTACCGGTTAAATGTAATAAGGATGAGGTCGCAGCCTACCGGTTAAATGTAATAAGGATGAGGTCGTAGCCTACCGTTTAAATGTAATAAGGATGAGGTTGCTGCCTAATTGAGGTAACGCGGACACACTGACAGTAATTCGATACAATCTATGGGGGCTTCAGCTTTGCAGTTATTACTACACCATCTCCTTACCAAAATAACTTCCCTCACTACCTCCTAACTGAACACATAGTAGCCAACTGTGAAGTAGAAAATACAACTGTTGAAGTCAACTGTGTGTGAAAGTAGAAGTCCAGAGTAAAACTAGCACTCAGAGAAGCCACCGTATGGTACTGCTCACCTGAGACAACTTCTTTGACAGGAAAACATCCTCAAATAGACAAGAGAAACAACAAGCAGTCTTCTTTAGATTCCTTCCTCACAGCTAAAGCCCAAGAAGCATTTCATTCCTCTGTCACCACCAGTTTGATCAAGCTCATCAAACCCCAGGTCCTCCAAGGAGTCTCTCCAACCTGTTACTCTGCAGAGCTTCCCCTTCACACTGAGCGTCCATCCACACTGCACACACCCGTGAGAAAGCTTATAGTAATCTAGGCAAATAAACCTTCACCACGCCTCTCCTACTGTTCTCTCTCTCTCTCTCTCTCTCTCTCTCTCTCTCTCTCTCTCTCTCTCTCTCTCTCTCTCTCTCTCTCTCTCTCTCTCTCTCTCTCTCTCTCTCTCTCTCTCTCTCTCTCTCTCTCTCTCTCTCTCTCTCTCTCTCTCTCTCTCTCTCTCTCTCTCTCTCTCTCTCTCTCTCTCTCTCTCTCTCTCTCTCTCTCTCTCTCTCTCTCTCTCTCTCTCTCTCTCTCTCTCTCTCTCTCTCTCTCTCTCTCTCTCTCTCTCTCTCTCTCTCTCTCTCTCTCTCTCTCTCTCTCTCTCTCTCTCTCTCTCTCTCTCTCTCTCTCTCTCTCTCTCTCTCTCTCTCTCTCTCTCTCTCTCTCTCTCTCTCTCTCTCTCTCTCTCTCTCTCTCTCTCTCTCTCTCTCTCTCTCTCTCTCTCTCTCTCTCTCTCTCTCTCTCCTGAACCAGTTGAGGCTGCCCAGGTTTGTCATATGACACTGACAGCACTCAACTGTTAATGTCACAAACAAATGCATTGAATGCTCTAGGAGGCACAGAGAGTTAGCCCATAACCTAACCAACTTCACTATATTTAACAGTCAACCCCAGGAGTCAGAACAACCCATAACCTATCCAACTTCACTATATTTAACAGTCACCCCCAGGAGTCAGAACAGCCCATAAACCTAACCAACTTCACTATATTTAACAGTCACCCCCAGGAGTCAGAACAGCCCATAAACCTAACCAACTTCACTATATTTAACAGTCACCCCCAGGAGTCAGAACAACCCATAACCTAACCAACTTCACTATATTTAACAGTCACCACCATCTACTCTGTTCTCTCCCCTTTCCCTTAACTGCTAGTAGACAGAAACATGTACCACCATGGGACATCTCTTCAGCTGTCAATCAAACCCATAGTGGCGCTAGCTAGCTGACAGAACTGTGGCGGCTGAACAAAGGGGCTTGACGGGCTATTTCTGTGTAGCTGCCAGCACGCCAGCCAAGGACTTTAATGGAGCCCACAGGTCAGCCATTCCTATAAGAGCATTAACTGTGGCTCTAGTCCCAAATGGAACCCTACTCCCTATCGGGCCTGCTCAAAAGTTGTGCACTATATAAGGGAATGGGGTGCCATTTGGGACTCAGACAGTGTGACTGTGGGTCAGGTGGGGAATGAAAGGACTACATCTACTGAATGGCTCATAAATATCATCACACATGAGTCAGACTTCTATCTGCAGCAATGAAGCAGTATTATTGATGGGCTGTTTCATTGTCATTGCTGCGGAGCTGAGCGGTCGGAAATCCCGCTCGTCGCTCACGGGCGCTCCATGTCCTTTCTACCCGCTCCGCTAGAAAACGCTCCTCACTCACGAGCGCGCCATGTCCTTTCTTCCCGCACCGCTAGAAAACGCTCCTCGCTCACAGGACATTTTAAAAAACGCAGCTCCAAATGCGTTCTATTCATTATTATTATTAATTTTTTTTTAAACCAACAACCATCTATTTGTGACTACATGGACCGACCATTTGCTTTTAAGTATTGAAACCAAACCATATAATTTGAATGAAAATAATTTAAACATGTAAAAGGTGACTAAGGAGCGCTCATCATTTGAAAACAGGCCACGTGTCGTATTAAACGGCATTTAAACACTGTAAATAGGTCAGTAGCCAGACATGTAGCCTAAGACGGAACAACAATGTATTATTTAAGCTATATTATTAGACTATTATCACAAGGCTTTGGCCTACAAATCAATCCATTGTGGAGCATTAGTGAGTGTGACACACTAGGTTGGTAGGGACATAGAGCGCTCAGCATTTAAACATTTAGTTGTATTAAATCATTGTAGTCTAGAAGTTGCACATAAAGGTTGTGACTTAGAATTAAATACATATTACACAAAGAATGCCTTATAAGGCTCAATCTACAGTGCCTTGGAATTAATTTTTTGAAACTGTAGTAAGTACCCAATCATGCATTGAGTTAAGGTGATTTTTCAGATTCCACAAGGATTCATTAGTTGTGGACACTACATCACACTCCCTCCACTGCTCTCGGTCCTCCTCATCTTTGTAAGTCACCTTGGTTTAGTACCCGTGTGTTTTATCATTTTCTTTATGAAAATATTTAGTGAACTACATGACAGTAGCTAAAGCAAGGGGCTACAGCAGCACACAAGTAGGCTACAAATGCATGCTGGGCCAGGCAGGCCCTGAGCTGGTGAAGCGAGCGTTACTGGAGCGGGTGAAAGGCCGACGCTCCAGCCTTTGGGAAAGTTGCTCCGTGCTCCAGTTAAATTGGGCATGCTCCGCCTCCCGCTCCAGCTCCACTCACATACTCTGCATTACCGCTGTTACAACACCCTGCTCCACCTCTTATGATTTTTATCAGACTTTAGGTGTGTTATTTGTCACGAATAGTCCAGACTGTTGGAGTACTAACAATAGTCGTTGGCTCAGGCTAGCTAGCTACATCACCAGTATACCATGTTCCAGTCCAGGATGAGGCTAGCTAGCTACCTACATCACCAGTATACCGTGTTCCAGTCCAGGATGAGGCTAGCTAGCTACCTACATCACCAGTATACCATGTTCCAGTCCAGGATGAGGCTAGCTAGCTACCTACATCACCAGTATACAGTGCTCCAGTCCAGGATCAGGCTAGCTAGCTACATCACCAGTATACCATGTTCCAGTCCAGGATGAGGCTAGCTAGCTACATCACCAGTATACCGTGCTCCAGTCCAGGATCAGGCTAGCTAGCTACATCACCAGTATACCGTGTTCCAGTCCAGGATGAGGCTAGCTAGCTACATCACCAGTATACCATGTTCCAGTCCAGGATGAGGCTAGCTAGCTACATCACCAGTATACCGTGCTCCAGTCCAGGATCAGGCTAGCTAGCTACATCACCAGTATACCGTGCTCCAGTCCAGGATCAGGCTAGCTAGCTACATCACCAGTATACCATGTTCCAGTCCAGGATCAGGCTAGCTAGCTACATCACCAGTATACCATGTTCCAGTCCAGGATGAGGCTAGCTAGCTACATCACCAGTATACCGTGCTCCAGTCCAGGATCAGGCTAGCTAGCTACATCACCAGTATACCGTGTTCCAGTCCAGGATGAGGCTAGCTAGCTACATCACCAGTATACCATGTTCCAGTCCAGGATGAGGCTAGCTAGCTACATCACCAGTATACCGTGCTCCAGTCCAGGATGAGGCTAGCTAGCTACATCACCAGTATACCGTGCTCCAGTCCAGGATCAGGCTAGCTAGCTACATCACCAGTATACCATGTTCCAGTCCAGGATCAGGCTAGCTAGCTACATCACCAGTATACCATGTTCCAGTCCAGGATGAGGCTAGCTAGCTACATCACCAGTATACCGTGCTCCAGTCCAGGATCAGGCTAGCTAGCTACATCACCAGTATACCATGCTCCAGTCCAGGATCAGGCTAGCTAGCTACATCACCAGTATACCATGCTCCAGTCCAGGATCAGGCTAGCTAGCTACATCACCAGTATACCATGTTCCAGTCCAGGATGAGGCTAGCTAGCTACATCACCAGTATACCGTGCTCCAGTCCAGGATCAGGCTAGCTAGCTACATCACCAGTATACCATGTTCCAGTCCAGGATGAGGCTAGCTAGCTACATCACCAGTATACCGTGCTCCAGTTCAGGATCAGGCTAGCTAGCTACATCACCAGTATACCATGTTCCAGTCCAGGATGAGGCTAGCTAGCTACATCACCAGTATACCGTGCTCCAGTCCAGGATCAGGCTACATCACCAGTATACCGTGCTCCAGTCCAGGATCAGGCTACATCACCAGTATACCGTGCTCCAGTCCAGGATCAGGCTACATCACCAGTATACCGTGCTCCAGTCCAGGATCAGGCTACATCACCAGTATACCGTGCTCCAGTCCAGGATGAGGCTAGCTAGCTACATCACCAGTATACCGTGTTCCAGTCCAGGATGAGGCTAGCTAGCTACCTACATCACCAGTATACCGTGCTCCAGTCTAGGATCAGGCTACATCACCAGTATACCGTGCTCCAGTCCAGGATCAGGCTACACCACCAGTATACCATGCTCCAGTCCAGGATCAGGCTACATCACCAGTATACCGTGCTCCAGTCTAGGATCAGGCTACATCACCAGTATACCGTGCTCCAGTCCAGGATCAGGCTACATCACCAGTATACCGTGCTCCAGTCCAGGATCAGGCTACACCACCAGTATACCGTGCTCCAGTCCAGGATCAGGCTACATCACCAGTATACCATGCTCCAGTCCAGGATCAGGCTAGCTAGCTACATCACCAGTATACCATGCTCCAGTCCAGGATCAGGCTAGCTAGCTACATCACCAGTATACCGTGCTCCAGTCCAGGATCAGGCTACACCACCAGTATACCATGCTCCAGTCCAGGATCAGGCTAGCTAGCTACATCACCAGTATACCATGCTCCAGTCCAGGATCAGGCTAGCTAGCTACATCACCAGTATACCGTGCTCCAGTCCAGGATCAGGCTACACCACCAGTATACCATGCTCCAGTCCAGGATCAGGCTAGCTAGCTACATCACCAGTATACCATGCTCCAGTCCAGGATGAGGCTAGCTCGCTACATCACCAGTATACCGTGCTCCAGTCTAGGATCAGGCTACATCACCAGTATACCGTGCTCCAGTCCAGGATCAGGCTACACCACCAGTATACCGTGCTCCAGTCCAGGATCAGGCTACATCACCAGTATACCATGCTCCAGTCCAGGATCAGGCTAGCTAGCTACATCACCAATATACCATGCTCCAGTCCAGGATGAGGCTAGCTCGCTACATCACCAGTATACCGTGCTCCAGTCCCGGATGAGGCTAGCTCGCTACATCACCAGTATACCATGCTCCAGTCCAGGATCAGGCTAGCTCGCTACATCACCAGTATACCGTGCTCCAGTCCAGGATCAGGCTACATCACCAATATACCATGCTCCAGTCCAGGATCAGGCTACATCACCAGTATACAGTGCTCCAGTCCAGGATCAGGCTAGCTCGCTACATCACCAATATACCATGCTCCAGTCCAGGATCAGGCTAGCTAGCTACATCACCAGTATACCATGTTCCAGTCCAGGATCAGGCTAGCTAGCTACATCACCAGTATACCATGCTCCAGTCCAGGATCAGGCTAGCTAGCTACATCACCAGTATACCGTGCTCCAGTCCAGGATCACTGTTCCAATAACAGCCTTACTGTAGCCTAGCCAAACACCACTCCTTTATCTAATGTTGTTATGTGTCTATTCCAGTCCCACCTGAACACAGTAGCCTATAATATCTATCAGGGCTGTTGTTGTTCTAAATAGGAGGGAGATTTACAGGGCCTCCTGTGGAGTAAAACCATTTCAGCCTATCAAGAGGTAGGAAGCCCTGCTGAGTAGCTGAAACTGGGCCAAAGGTTGCTTACCAAATAGCACCCTATCTACTATGACGGGCCCTGGTCAAAAGTAGTGCACTATAAAGGGACTAGGGTGTCATTTGGAATACATCCAAGTCTGAGCCTTGCCAGAAGACCAGATATTATGTATATGATTACTGATATGGAGTCACACAGACTCTCATCAGCCCAAACACGAGACCCAAACCTTAGAGACCAGTTAGATGTTTGTAGCAGGGACAGAGCGGCAAGCTATGGTCCTTCCTCCTTTGAGGAGCAGGTACACAGGGTTTTAAACCCAGAGTGCCGAGCAGCTTTAGGAGGTGCAGACCAAACAGACCAGACCTGGATTTGAGGTTTGGGAAGTCAATTGGTTGGTTTGTAAGTCTTCAGCTTCCATTAAAACTAGCACTTGATAACTGACTAAATGAATCAGGATACTATAGACAACAGCAACACATGGCAAACAACCGAACAACAATTCCTCACAGCCTATCTTCTCTCTCTCCGCCACGGCTCATCTCTCCACTCTCCTTAATGGCTTCTCACCTGTACACACAGTCTAATCCTTCATTCACAGGGCCAGTGTGTTACAAAACTAGACTTTAACAGCTCTGTCTCTGCATAGGCCTAAATATAGTGCCCAGTGATCCAGGAGGAGGGCAAGCCTTTATCTGTTTGTTGTTGGCTTTATACTTGGGTTATGAAGTCATGCCGTGGCTCAGTAAAGGATGTAGCTTGGCCAAGCTTATTAGCTACTACATTGACTGTCAACCACAACAAGCTGGGATTTTAAAAAAACTATTGAGCTTAGCAGCTTGAGAGCTCAAATAGACCTCAAGGTTGACTTCGTAAACACAAGATTTATCATAAAATGCTATTTAGGCCTAGGTATTGTAGGTCCACTACTGTAGAGTCAGTGATGCACAACTCAAACTGCCGTATCAACCAGATATCCACAACAACTCGAGGGCACGGCGGTGAGGCTAGACTTCTCCACTGTTGTTGTCACGCAGACTGACGAGATGACTGGTAAACATGTCCACACGGTATCCTAGCAGCCAGGCCACAGAGGCCAGAGCATCATTCTGAGAAATCTTCAGAAGGCTTGAGCTGTCCTCTGAGGACGTTAATTGGATGATTATGTGGCAGGAATGGACGATCACATGACTACACTGGGTAGACAACAGAGGTCACAGAGAGCATAACAGGTCAATCAAATGTATATATAAAGCCCATTTTACATCAGCCGATGGCACAATGTGCTGTACAGAAACCCAGACTAAAACCCCAAACAGCAAGCAATGCAGGTGTAGAAGCACAGTGGCTAGGAAATTTCTAAAAAGGCCAAAAACTAGGAAGAAACCTAGAGAGGAACCAGGCTATGAAGGTGGCCAGTCCTCTTCTAGCTGTTCCGGGTGGAGATTATTACTATTATTAGTACTGTTGTACATGACCAAGATGTTCAAACGTTCATAGATGACCAGCAGGGTCAAATAATAATAATAATCACAGGGTGCAACAAGTCAGCACCTCAGGAGTAAATGTCAGTTGGCTTTTCATAGCCGTTCATTCAGAGTTAGAGACGTTAGGTGCGTTTAGAGAGAGAGTCAAACACTGATGACTTGTTGTGAACAACATGAAAGACATTGAGTGACATGCTACTGTATTGATACAGCTCATGATGCAGGCTATACGGTACGGACCCCTAGTTCTAATGATCAGTCTCCACATCAATCACCGTGGTGAAGGAACTAACTAGGTTTGGGAATTGCCAGGGACCTCACGATACGGAGGTGCCAATTCTATATGGATTGCGATTCGATACTGAGATTTTATTCAGATTCATGCTCACCATACAGTACCAGGTTAAAAGTTTGGACACACCTACTCATTCAAGTGTTTTTCTTCATTTTTACTATTTTCTATATTGTAGAATAATAGTGAAGACATCACAACTATTAAATTACACATATGGAATCATGTAGTAACCAAAACATATTTTATATGTGAGATTCTTCAAAGTAGCCACCCTTTGCCTTGACGACAGCTTTGCACTCTCTCGGCATTCGCTCAACCATTTTGATATTCTATTACAGACACCTAAATGCATACTTTTAAATTATATAATGGGAGCTAAACATAAAAAATAAACGCTAGAGGTGTCACTACAGACCCTGGTTGGATTCCAGGCTGTGTCACAACCGGCCGTGATTGGGAGTACCATATGGCGGCGCACAATTGTCCCAGCGTCGATCGGGTTTGGCAAATGAGAATTTGTTCTTAACTGACTTGCCAAGTTAAATAAAAGGTCACTTTTTTTTTTATACAAAAAATAAATAAACGTCCCTTTTTCAGGACCCTGTTGCTCACAAGATAATTCGTAAAAATCCAAATAACTTCACAGATCTTCATTGTAAAGGGTTTAAACACGGTTTCCCATGCTTGTTCAATAAACCATAAACAATTAATGAACATGCACCTGTGGAACAGTCGTTTAGACACTAACAGCTTACAGACGGTAGGCAATTAAGGTCACAGTTATGAAAACTTGGGACACTAAAGAGGCCTTTCTACTGACTGAAAAACACCAAAAGAAAGACGTGCCTTCGGCATGCTGCAAGGAGGCATGAGGACTGCAGATGTGGCCATGGCAATAAATTGCAATGTCCGTACTGTGAGACACCTAAAACAGCGCTACAGGGAGACAGGACAGAATGCTAATTGTCCTCGCAGTGGCAGACCACATGTAACAACACCTGCACAGGATCGGTACATCCGAACATCACACCTGCGGGACAGGTACAGGATGGCAACAACAACTGACCGAGTTACACCAGGAACGCACAATCCCTCCATCAGTGCTCAGACTGTCCGCAATAGGCTGAGAGAGCCTGGACTGAGGGCTTGTAGCCTAGTGGTTAGAACGTTGGACTAGTAACCAAAAGGTTGCAAGATCGAATCCCTGAGCTGACAAGGTAAAAATCGGTCATTCTGCCCATGAACAAGGCAGTTAACCCACTGTTCCTAGGCTGTCATTGAAAATAAGAATTTGTTTTTAACGGATTTGCCAAGTTAAATAAAAGGTCAATTTAAAAAAAGTTGTGCTACTATATAGGGAATAGGGTCCCCATAGGGCTCTGGTTAAAAGTTGTGCACTATATAGGGAATAGGGTCCCCATAGGTCTCTGGTCAAAAGTAGTGTATTATATAGGGAATAGGGTCCCCATAGGGCTCTGGTTAAAAGTTGTGCTACTATATAGGGAATAGGGTCCCCATAGGGCTCTGGTCAAAAGTAGTGTACTATATAGGGAATAGGGTCCCCATAGGGCTCTGGTTAAAAGTTGTGCACTATATAGGGAATAGGGTCCCCATAGGTCTCTGGTCAAAAGTAGTGCATTATATAGGAAATAGGGTGCGATTTGGGACATACACAAGGTATCAAAGTCGATAGTTGGGTTGGAATTCTGTAGCAGTCTGTCGGCATTACAGGCGTTCCCCCAGGTGGGTCAAGCCTTGGTAAGAACAGAACAGGTCTGCTGCGTTTGACAGCATGGGAGATGTGTGTTGGACACCAGCATTGTTGTGACACTACACTCCAGAGTGTCTTCACAGTGAGTACTGTAGTCAGGGCCCTCGCAGACACCTGCTGTCTATATTTAACACCACCAGCTGTTATCTAATACATTTAGCCTGGGCTGGCTGCAACCAAGAGTAGCCAGGCAACGTTGGATAACTCCGGGAGCTAGCTGGGGTCGCTTGTTTTGAAACCCGAGACCCCTCCTCTGGTCCAAAAACAAAGTCAAACAGGAAGAAGATTGCAGATTTTAAAAAAGACACTGAACATAAAATGGAGCAGCATTGATACGTTTCAGAGGAGGCCATTTTAGAATTCGTCTGGCGTCCTGGTGATGGGAGTGTCTTCTGGAGTACACTACCACACCTTGTTATGTCATTATATTTGGTTGTTAATAAGGTCGATGTACTGCCCATGTATCACTCCATTTGTTACACTTTAACTCTGAACATTTAGGCTGGACTACACGTCTAGGGTAATGAATGGTACAAGACATGGAATAGCTACATTAGGCTGGACTACACGTCTAGGGTAATGAATGGTACAAGACATGGAATAGCTACATTAGGCTGGACTACACGTCTAGGGTAATGAATGGTACAAGACATGAAATAGCTACATTAGGCTGGACTACACGTCTACGGTAATGAATGGTACAAGACATGGAATAGCTACATTAGGCTGGACTACACGTCTAGGGTAATGAATGGTACAAGGCATGGAATAGCTACATTAGGCTGGACTACACGTCTAGGGTAATGAATGGTACAAGGCATGGAATAGCTACATTAGGCTGGACTACACGTCTAGGGTAATGAATGGTACAAGACATGGAATAGCTACATTAGTCTGGACTACACGTCTAGGGTAATGAATGGTACAAGACATGGAATAGCTACATTAGTCTGGACTACACATCTAGGGTAATGAATGGTACAAGACATGGAATAGCTACATTAGTCTGGACTACACATCTAGGGTAATGAATGGTACAAGACATGGAATAGCTACATTAGTCTGGACTACACATCTAGGGTAATGAATGGTACAAGACATGGAATAGCTACATTAGTCTGGACTACACATCTAGGGTAATGAATGGTACAAGACATGGAATAGGCTTATCGGCAGCCGGGCTACCGGCTGCCGATAGCCCTTTCATGTGGTCACGGGAGTGCATTGCGCAACTGTAAAGGTCAAACTGACAAAAACAAACAGAATGACGCACCCTGGGATACCCTACACCCTGGAGAAGGCGGAGCCTGGAAGACAACGGTGTTACACAACATCTTGGCAACCTAGCTTTGGGTGGAAAGGCTATATACACCACAGCAGTACCATTTACATCAATGGGCATGCCTGGTTTGTGGTATCAAAAAATAAAAAAAAATAAAAAATAATAATAATAATATATATATATATATATATATTTTGGAGAGCCTCATTTCAAACCAGGGGCTTCCTGAATTTGCCAACACAAAGGTAACATACATATGCAATGTTAACTAGGCCTGCTCTCGTTCAATTAGAATGGGGGCTGTTCTCATGTAATTGATCAGTCACGACTAACCCATAAGAAACCACTTTGCTGACCAATTAGATATGTGCTTTCTCTCTCCGTGCATAAAGTATCTCTTTGATTGCCAGGTTCTCTGACTACAGGGTTAAATCAAGCCCTCTAAGAAATATTATGTAACCTCGATTCTTAGAAAGTCAAAGGAAACTTCTCCATTAGAAACTTCTCTGTTAGAAAGGCACGGGTTATGGAAGGTCAGATTGCACAATTACTGTACAATCGCAGAGCAAAAGACTAGAAGGACAGGGACTTTGTTATATCGGTAGGTCATTGATTCATACAGAGAGAGAGAGAGAGCCCTGAGACTCTGATATATCCCAACATGATAAAAACTGTGATAGCTGGCAAAGCAAAACCTCCTTTCGAGATGAAGGGCTATTCGTGACCTCATGGGAATCCTTTGTTGGACGTCAGAAATCAAGGTCAAGTGCATGTATAAACAGCCAGCCTGTCAGACCCCAAGGAGTCAGAGATCTCTGTCACTATAGTGACTCCTAAAGGGATAGTACAGCTGGTATGCATCCTGCCAGGTCACACCCCTGCAGGCACATGTGATCATACATAAACCCCCCCCCCCACAAAACCTGGCTCTTTTTAGATTTGACATCAAATCCATTATTAATGTTTACATACAGTTTTACTAATTTCTTATGTAGATACTGTATTCTACTGTATTTAGTCAATGCCACTCTGACATTGCTCGTCCTAATATTTATATATTTCTTAATTCCATTATTTTACTTTTAGATGTGTGTGTATTGTTTTGAATTGTTAGATACTACTGCACTGTCAGAGCTAGGAACACCAGCATTTCGCTACGCCCGCAATAACATCGGCTAAATATGTGGATGTGACCAATAAAATGTGATTTTACTGTACCCCACTCACCATTGCTACCCTCTTGGCCAGGTCTCCCTTGTAAAAGAGGTCTTCTGACCTTAATGGGACTTCCTGGCTGGATAAAGGTTAAATAAATACGTTTTAAAAGACCCACCCAGGGTTACCTGAAGACGTGTGTACACAGTGTAACCTTGGAATCACCTCAGTGAGTGCGGTCATCAAATATCTAGCTAATGCGTTCAGCTGAGTGGACTAGATGAACTGCTCTGTATGGAAAGTGGACATAAGTATGAGTAATATAATCACTGAGATAACATGAGCTCATCCTTTTTTCCCCTTGGTTGGCTCACATGGTCAGAGGAGGCAACCAACCAGAGAGATTCATTATCTTTATGACATCATCACTGTTGTTATTGCTGCCAATAGGCCCTCTCCACCTGTGGCATCTGCAAGCCTCGGTGAGCAACTACAGTCTGGTAAAAAGTAGGCCCACAAGGCTTCTGGCTATGGGGACTTGTGTGTGTGTCATACACATCTATAAAAAGGCCATAGGGGATAGGATGGATTTTTCCCGGAAAGCTACGTGCTTGATGTGGCTTCTACACAAAACCCCACTCCAATACTGTTTTCTCTAAGAGCGGGGATTCCTGCGGAGGACATACCAGCTTCCAAAAATAGGATGAATGGCTTTTCCCCCAACAGAGCCCACTCCAGAGACCAATGTCAGCCAGAGTGGCACACTGGTTAATTTAGCTGAACTAAGGGTAACCCACAAGAAAGCTGCACTCTCATGTAGAGAAACAGGAACAGATTGCTCTACTATCTCTGCACTGTCTGATGTACTTGCTCAACTCTGAGCCAGTCACAGATCTATGGTTTAGACATGGGGTAGGATACGTCCCAAATGGCACTCTATTCCCTTTAACTTTTGACCAGAGACGTTAAAAGTAGTGTGTGTGTGTGTGTGTGTGTGTGTGTACACACTACTTTTAACATCTCTGATCAAACACACACACACACACACACACAAAACAGGTCAAATGTTTTACAACACCTACTCATTAAAGTGTTTCTTTCATTTTTACTATTTTCTACATTGTAGAATAATAGTGAAGACATCACAACTATGAAATAACACATATGGAATGATGTAGTAACCAAAAAAGTGCTCAAATAAATCTACATCTATTTTATATTTGAGATTCTTCAAATAACCACATTTTGCCTTGATGACAACTTTGCACACTCATGGCATTCTCGCAACCAGCTTCATGAGGTAGTCACCTGAAATCCATTTAAATTAATAAGTGTGCCTTCTTAAAAGTCAATTTGTGGAATTTCTTTCCTTCTTAATGTATTAGAGCCAATCAGTTGTGTTGTGACAAGGTATACAGAATATAGAATATAGAGGTCGGCCGATGAAACGGAATGGACAAGATTAATTAGGGCCGATTTTAAGTTTTCATAACAATCGGTAATCAGCATTTTTGGTCACCGATCATGGCTGATTACATTGCACTCCATGAGGAGACTGCGTGGCAGGCTGACTACCTGTTATGAGGAGACTGCGTGGCAGGCTGACTACCTGCTATGAGGAGACTGCATGGCAGGCTGACTACCTGTTATGAGGAGACTGCGTGGCAGGCTGACTACCTGTTATGAGGAGACTGCGTGGCAGGCTGACTACCTGTTATGAGGAGACTGCGTGGCAGGCTGACTACCTGTTATGAGGAGACTGCGTGGCAGGCTGACTACCTGTTATGAGGAGACTGCGTGGCAGGCTGACTACCTGTTATGAGGAGACTGCGTGGCAGGCTGACTACCTGTTATGAGGAGACTGCGTGGCAGGCTGACTACCTGTTATGAGGAGACTGCGTGGCAGGCTGACTACCTGTTATGAGGAGACTGCGTGGCAGGCTGACTACCTGTTATGAGGAGACTGCGTGGCAGGCTGACTACCTGTTATGAGGAGACTGCGTGGCAGGCTGACTACCTGTTATGAGGAGACTGCGTGGCAGGCTGACTACCTGCTATGAGGAGACTGCGTGGCAGGCTGACTACCTGCTATGAGGAGACTGCGTGGCAGGCTGACTACCTGTTATGAGGAGACTGCGTGGCAGGCTGACTACCTGTTATGAGGAGACTGCGTGGCAGGCTGACTACCTGTTATGAGGAGACTGCGTGGCAGGCTGACTACCTGTTATGAGGAGACTCCGTGGCAGGCTGACTACCTGTTATGAGGAGACTGCGTGGCAGGCTGACTACCTGTTATGAGGAGACTGCGTGGCAGGCTGACTACCTGTTATGAGGAGACTGCGTGGCAGGCTGACTACCTGTTATGAGAGTGCAGCAAGGAGCCAAGGTAAGGTGCTAACTAGCATTAAACGTATCTTATAAAAAAAACAATCAATCTTAACATAATCACTAGTTAAACTAGTAATATCATCAACCATGTGTAGTTATCTAGCTTGTCCTGCGTTGCATTTAATCGATGCGGTGCTTGTCAATATATCATTGAATCCCAACCTACTTTGCCAAACAGGTGATTTAGCAAGCGCATGCGTGAAAAAAAGCACTGTTGTTGCACCAATGTGTACCTTAGCATAAACATCAACGCCTTTCTTAAAATCAATACACAAGTATATAGATTTTATATAACCTACATATTTAGTTAATATTGCCTGCTAACATGAATTTCTTAACTTGGGAAATTGTGTCACTTCTCTTGCGTTCTTTGCCACAGAGTCAGGGTATATGCAGCAGTTTGGGCCGCCTGGCTCGTTGCGAACTGTGTGAAGACTATTTTTTCCTAACAAAGACAGGCAACTTTGCCAGACGAGGGATGATTTAACAAAAGCGCATTTGTGAAAAAGCACAATCGTTGCACAGGTGTACCTAACCATAAACATCAATGCCCTTCTTAAAATCAATACACAGAAGTATATTTTTTTAAACCTGCATATTAAGTTAAAAGAAATTCATGTTAGCAGGCAATATTAAACTATGGAAATTGTGTCACTTCTCTTGCGTTCATTGCACGCAGAGTCATGGTATATGCAGCAGTTTGGGCCGCCTGGCTCGTTGCGAACTAATTTGCTAGAATTTTACGTAATTATGACACAACATTGAAGGTTGTGCAAAGTAACAGCAATATTTAGACATATGGATGCCACCCGTTAGATAAAATACGGAACGGTTCCGTATTTCACTGAAAGAATAAATGTTTTGTTTTCTAAATGATAGGTCATTAATATGGTCAAATCCGGAAACTAAGGCTCGCATTTCTGTGTGTTATTATATTATAATTAAGTCTATGATTTGATAGGGCAGTCTGACTGAGCGGTAGTAGGCAGCAGCAGACTTGTAAGCATTCATTCAAACAGCACTGCACTGTTTATGACGCCAAGCCTCCAGTTTATGACGTATCAACTCCAGAAATTAAGCTGGCAATACTATGTACATATTAGAACATTCAATAGTCAAAGGTATATGAAATACAAATGGTATAGAGAAATAGTCCTATAATAACTACAACCTAAAACTTACCTGGGAATATTGAAGATTCATGTTAAAAGGAACCACCAGCTTTCAAATGTTCTCATGTTCTGAGTAAGGAACTTAAACATTAGCTTTTTTACATGGCACATATTGCACTTTTACTTTCTTCTACAACACTTTGTTTTTGCATTATTTAAACCAAATTGAACAAGTTTCATTATTTATTTGATACTAAATTGATTTTATTGATGTATTATATTAAGTTAAAATAAGTGTTCATTGTTTATTCAGTATTGTTGTAATTGTCATTATTACAAATATATATATTTGTAAAAAATATTTTAAATTCTTTAAAAAAATATATATTTTTAAAATCGTCTTTTTTGGTCCTCCAATAATCGGTATTGAAAAAAAATAATAATAATAAAAAAAGTTTTTAAAAAAACAATCGGTCAACCTCTAGAATATAGCCATATATGTCCATATTATGGCAAGAACAGCTCAAATAAGCAAACAGAAATTACTGTCAATCATTACTTTAAGACATGAAGGTCAGTCAACATAGAAATGTCAAAAACTTTAAAAGTTTCTTCAAGTGCAGTCGCAAAAACAATCAATCACTATGATGAAACTGGCTCTCATGAGGACCGCTACAGGAATGGAAAACCCAGAGTTACCTCTTATCCTGCAGAGCAAGTTCATTAGAGTTTTCCAGCCTCAGAAATTGCAGCCCAAATAAATGCTTCAGAGTACAAGCAACAGACACGTCCCAACATCAACTGTTCAGAGGAGACTGTGTGAATCAGGCCTTCATGGTCAAATTGCTGCAAAGAAACCACAACTAAAGGACACCAATAAGAAGAAGAGACTTGCTTGGGCCAAGAAATACGAGCAATGGACATGGACCGGTGGAAATCTGTTCTTTGGTCTGAAGACCGAAATTGGAGATTTTTGGTTCCAACCACCGTGTCTTTGTGAGACGCCGTGTGGGTGAACTGATGATCTCCGCATGTGTATTTCCCACCGTGAAGCATGGAGGAGGAGGTGTTATGGTGTGGGGTGCTTTGCTGGTGATACTGTCTGTGATTTATTTAGAATTCAAGGCACACTTAACCAGCATGGCTACCATAGCATTCTGCAGTGATACTCCATCCCATCTGGTTTGGGCTTAGTGGGACTATCATTTGTTTTTCAACAGAACAATGACCCAAAACACCTCCAGGCTGTGTAAGGGCTATTTTACCAAGGATGATAGTGATGAGTGCTGCATCAGATGACCTGGCCTCCACAATCCACCGACCTCAACCAAATTGAGATGGTTTGGGATGAGTCGGACCGCAGAGTGAAACAAAAGCAGCCAACAAGTGCTCAGCATATGTGGGAACTCTCAAAACTGTTTGAAAAGCATCTAGGTAAAGCTGTTTAAGAGAATGCCAAGAGGCAAAAGGGTGGCTATTTGAAGAATCTCAAATAAACAATTCAAAATATATTTCATAACACTTTTTTGGTTACTACGTGATTCCATGTGTTATTTCATAGTTTTGATGGTCACTATTATTCTACAATGTAGAAAATAGTAAAAATAAAAAAAACCCTGGAATGAGAAAGTGTTCTAAAACCAGTAGTGCACATATAGGGAAAAGAGTGCCATTTGGGACACAGGCATGGCACAAATATTGGAAGAGGGTTAAACCTACCAGTGAATCTTAAGAACCTCAGCAAAATGGTATTTCTAACATGATAAGGCTGAATTTATTTCCTGGAAATACTTGGCTATATAGTAGGCAGAAGTTGCTAGGAGCAACACGGCCCAGTAGGAAGATGTTGCTAGGAGCAACACAGCCCAGTAGGAAGATGTTGCTAGGAGCAACACGGTCTGTAGCTTTCAAATCCCCATGGTAAATATATCATCACGGGGACATGTTGAGCTTGACACATGGGTTTGATCAAGGCAACAAATACACATGCACACTTGACTAATCCTTGCACAATAGCTTTCAAGCATCTTCATTCCAACTTCCTTTTTTTATTGCACTTCCTGTTATGTGCAGGAAGCCAGCTGCTGCTGCAAGTGAACTCTTTCATCCAGGCCACAACAGATCACATGAGGACTGGTGGCTCTGAATGGTGGACCTGCTGTAAGCCACAACTGAGACATACAGGATTGGTGTTTCAGATATAAATAGGAGCCACAGCGTGTGGAACACCGGAACTGAATACCTCTTAATGCCCTGCTAGACATGAGGATTTCATACTGCATTACTGACCCCGCTGGGCTCATGGTGTAAATGTCTTGTTCCTCTATCTTTAGAGAGTTGCCTCTCGTATTGAGTTGTCCTGGATTCAGATCAGACACCTCGTTGTTGCTGATGGATTGGACATTAGGCTACAGCACTACAGGGGTTCACAAGATCCATGGTGCAGCCAGCCTGCCTTTAGCCCGGTCCCACATCTGTTTGTGCTCTAGCCAGCTCCATTGATGCCATTGTCCAGCCAAACATGACCATGAGTGACAAGGGTTTGGCATGATGGCACAAACAGACTGGCACTCAGGCTACTGGCCTTTCACCTGGGATTTCCTTTTCAACGTCAACGTTAAGCAACTACTTCTCATCTTCAGCCTTGCTACCAATTACCTCAGACAACATCTAACAATGAACTTCTGTTTGGCATTCTGAATTCCACTCCGAATTGAAAGTCATGGGGAATTAGGCTACTGAAAGATTAGGGCCAAATATATAGTACACATGTCCTGGGTTATTTAACACTGCGTAGAACTAGGGGACTAGCAGTACACATGCCCTGGGTTATTTAACACTGCGTAGAACTAGGGGACTAGCAGTACACATGCCCTGGGTTATTTAACACTGCGTAGAACTAGGGGACTAGCAGTACACATGCCCTGGGTTATTTAACACTGCGTAGAACTAGGGGACTAGCAGTACACATGCCCTGGGTTATTTAACACTGCGTAGAACTAGGGGACTAGCAGTACACATACCCTAGGGTTGTTACTATTACTAGGATTGGTAGGGCTGTTACTATGACTAGGGCTGTTACTATGACTAGGGCTGTTACTATGACTAGGGCTGTTACTATGACTAGGGTTGTTACTATTACTAGGATTGGTAGGGCTGTTACTATGACTAGGGTTGTTACTATTACTAGGATTGGTAGGGTTGTTACTATGACTAGGGTTGGTAGGGCTGTTACTATGACTAGGGCTGTTACTATGACTAGGGTTGGTAGGGCTGTTACTATGACTAGGGTTGGTACTATGACTAGGATTGTGTCTTTGGCTCCTCGACAACGAAAGAAAGTTGAGAACATGAGATAAATACTGGTTTCAATGGCATATAAGGAAGTGTTTATGAAAGAATCCCCATAACATTCCTATGCTAGTAACTAAGACATGCCTCATAAAATACCCAAAAACGTCCAGGTTTCAAACAATTACGTTGATGGTTAAATAGTTTCTAACTGTTGACTGCCAACGCTTAGATTGCAAGATTGGTGAAGTTGTGCAAATGGCAACTTCAGAAGGAACAGTGCCTCAGGTATTCAGTTTTCAAATCTATTTTCAGTTTTCAAATCTTGGTGCGGTGGCAGATTGGGCACCGCTTGAAGGCCATATGGCCTTGCCCCTAAAATCACTCAATTCAAGGCCTGGGCCTGTCATTTACAGTAGATTGCAGTAATCACATGTCACACGGGTTCAAATTTGCTAGCATTTTCCCACTACAATGACAAAAACACCAGTCCAATCCATCTTACCTTTTCAGAGAAAACAAACCTGCCAAAGACTGTTTAAAAAATCCTAACTCAAGTCAAGTGTCACTTTAGTTCCTCTTCCAGTAATCTCGAACTGCTGGAGTGTCTCTGATAATACATAGGGCCTATGACCTACAATACAGGTAGGTCAAACAGCCCCTCGCGCCATCAAATGTGGAAACTCGAGACAGAAATGGAAGTTGAGCGATCCTGGTACTAGTTAGCCTAGTTCTCTGGAGGGGAGAACGTGAAGTGATCCTGGTACTAGTTAGCCTAGTTCTCTGGAGGGGAGAACGTGAAGTGATCCTGGTACTAGTTAGCCTAGTTCTCTGGAGGGGAGAATGTGAGGTGATCATGGTACTAGTTAGCCTAGTTCTCTGGAGGGGAGAACGTGAGGTGATCCTGGTACTAGTTAGCCTAGTTCTCTGGAGGGGAGAACGTGAGGTGATCCTGGTACTAGTTAGCCTAGTTCTCTGGAGGGGAGAACGTGAGGTGATCCTGGTACTAGTTATCCTTGTTCTCTGGAGGGGAGAACGTGAAGTGATCCTGGTACTAGTTAGCCTGGTTCTCTGGAGGGGAGAACGTGAGGTCAACAGCAAAGCAACACTTGGGTTTTTACCCGTCTAAGAAAGCTGACAACCGTACCATGGTCTTGTTTCCATGTGCCAGTTTTCAAGATTAGATATCAGGTTAAGAGAGGCCGGCATTCGCGTGCTCATCTGACAGCTCTACAGTGTTGGCAGTCAGAACAGGCACCAGCAGGCACTGGCACTTTCCACCCTTAAGGACTCCAGAGGTGATCTTAAATATAGCTTCACTGCCTCAAAGCCTTCCATAAACACAGGCAAATATGCCAGTGCTCGGAGCTCTTTGCAGATGACAAATACAATTGCTTCACACCCCCTCCCTCCTCATCTCTCTCTCTGACAACACATCACAAAATTCCAAAAATATCACATGTGATTTAGCCAAGTGTGGCAGAAGTTGGTGGGATCCCCCACAGGAAGCATATCCCTTCATTGTATCTCTGTGGTGCCTGTCTATGCCATGGGGTCCTCTGAGGCTTGGCTGACACTAGCCAGCAGAGTACACACACACAGTGGCTGAGTCTCAAACACCACCCAATTCCCTACATACTTCACTGCTTTTGACCAAAGCCCTATAAGCAGTGCACTATGTAGATAACAGGGTGCCATTTAGGACACACAAAAATCACAGCCGTCCATCAGCAGACAAGCGAGCGCACACTCCCTAGAGTAAGGGCTCACTGGCACTTCATAAATCAAGATGAGGAGTGTCTGGAGAATCCCCTCCCCAGAGTGTCATTAAAAAGGCCATGTCAGATGGAATATATCAGATGAGGGTGAGAGAACCAGATGAAAGAGGAGCCAGGTCAAGAAGACCTCTGTGAGCAACAGCAACATTTAAATGAGTTAGTATGACTCTGGAGTTTTCTGGAGATAATGCACGCCATGCTAACTAGCCTAAACTGTGCAGCTGCCTGCAGGCTTGAAGGAACCTCCTGAATTTCAGAGGCCTGCGTTGAGTCTTTCCTCATGGGTTGGTTGAACTTCTTCAGTCACTTGCTTGGGAATCTCTTGCACTAAGTTAATTAATCCTGCAGAGGATTACATCATACACTGGGAGACAAAGCTAGAGAAGGAGAAATACATCAAGCTCAAGCAGGAGAAAAATACATCAAGTTCACGCAGGAGAAAAAAAAATACATCAAGCTACTGTAGGGAGAAAAATACAACAAGCTGCTGTAGGGAGAAAAATACAACAAGCTGCTGTAGGGAGAAAAATACAACAAAGAAACATGTCCAACACGTCTCCACAATGAAAAGCCTTAAATTGCTGAGGATTTTCCTAAATACCAATTGACTGACTTACCCTGTTCACAATTCATGAAGGACATCTATATCCACACAGCACAATGAGACATACAGCTCTGTAATTCATGAAGGACAACTATATCCACACAGCACAATGAGACGTACAGCTCTGTAATTCATGAAGGACAACTATATCCACACAGCACAATGAGACGTACAGCTCTGTAATTCATGAAGGACAACTATATCCACACAGCACAATGAGACATACAGCTATGTAATTCATGAAGGACAACTATATCCACAGAGCACAATGAGATGTACAGCTCTGTAATTCATGAAGGACAACTATATCCACAGAGCACAATGAGACATACAGCTATGTAATTCATGAAGGACAACTATATCCACACAGCACAATGAGAAGTACAGCTCTGTAATTCATGAAGGACAACTATATCCACACAGCACAATGAGACATACAGCTATGTAATTCATGAAGGACAACTATATCCACACAGCACAATGAGACGTACAGCTCTGTAATTCATGAAGGACAACTATATCCACAGAGCACAATGAGACGTACAGCTCTGTAATTCATGAAGGACATTATATCCACACAGCACAATGAGATGTACAGCTCTGTAATTCATGAAATACATCTATATCCACACAGCACAATGAGACGTACAGCTCTGTAATTCATGAAGGACAACTATATCCACACAGCACAATGAGACGTACAGCTCTGTAATTCATGAAGGACAACTATATCCACACAGCACAATGAGACGTACAGCTCTGTAATTCTAAGAGGACGCATCGGTGCAATACCTGCCATTACTTTGCCATGAGGCTAAACATTCTATAAAAGTCAAAGACCAAATCATTACAGAACAAAAACGGAAAAGCAGAAAGCTCTGCCTTACAGTTTTGCACTGTAACAAGCAGAAATAACAAGAATAGTTTCAAACTTAAACTTAAGGGAGATCTCACCTTTCAGAGTGGTCGATCTTAAACTTAAGGGAGATCTCACCTTTCAGAGTGGTCGATCTTAAACTTAAGGGAGATCTCACCTTTCAGAGTGGTCGATCTTAAACTTAAGGGAGATCTCACCTTTCAGATTGGTCGATCCAAATGGGTCAGGAGCCTATTTGCACTTCCAGAAAAAGTTCCCTTTTAAAACAATGTGCTTCCTGCTTGCCTCTCTTTTTGAGAGTGTACATGCGTACCAGTGGGCTTGCCTGGGCTGTGATGTCTGTGCCCAATTAGTGCTCTAAAATGCCAATATGAGAAAAGGGGAGGCCTGCTCCTTAGGGAATGCTAACATAACCATTTATTAGACTCCCATACGAGTCCCAAAGCTCCACCAGTTGTATTCTGTCCCTTTATGCTTCTTTAACAGCAGTTGGTTGGCTGGTTGGCTGGGAGCCAGGTCCTGCATGCAGAAGGCCAGGGGGAAGTCAGATGGTGGGCCAATTAACAAATGGCACCCTATTTACTATATAGTGCACTACTTTGACCAAGACCTATGGGCTCTAGTCCTGGTCAAAAGTAGTGCACTAAATATGTAATAGGGTGCCATTTGAGCTGTAGCTGTGAAACTTGGCTCTGGGCAACATGGCTGGTTCTGCTATGAACCTGGGGCGTTATTACCAGCCAGCCACAAAGTAACAGGTTCCCTCACTACTGCCAAGAGTGACCTGGGGGGGTATTACCAGCCACCCACAAAGTAACAGGTTCCCTCACTACTGTCAAGAGTGACCTGGGGGGGTATTACCAGCCACCCACAGAGTAACAGGTTCCCTCACTACTGTCAAGAGTGACCTGGGGGGGTATTACCAGCCAGCCACAAAGTAACAGGTTCCCTCACTACTGTCAAGAGTGACCTGGGGGGGGATTACCAGCCACAGAGTAACAGGTTCCCTCACTACTGTCAAGAGTGACCTGGGGGGGGGGGGTATTACCAGCCACAAAGTAACAGGTTCCCTCACTTCTGTCAAGAGTGACCTGGGGGGGGGGGTATTACCAGCCACAGAGTAACAGGTTCCCTCACTACTGTCAAGAGTGACCTGGGGGGGTATTACCAGCCACAAAGTAACAGGTTCCCTCACTACTGTCAAGAGTGACCTGGGGGGGGGTATTACCAGCCACAAAGTAACAGGTTCCCTCACTACTGTCAAGAGTGACCTGGGGGGTATTACCAGCCACAGAGTAACAGGTTCCCTCACTACTGTCAAGAGTGACCTGGGGGTATTACCAGCCACAGAGTAACAGGTTCTCTCACTACTGTCAAGAGTGACCTGGGGGGGGGGGATTACCAGCCACAGAGTAACAGGTTCCCTCACTACTGTCAAGAGTGACCTGGGGGGGGGGGGGGTATTACCAGCCACAGAGTAACAGGTTCCCTCACTACTGCCAAGAGTGACCTGGGGGGGGGGGGGTATTACCAGCCACAGAGTAACAGGTTCCCTCACTACTGTCAAGAGTGACCTGGGGGGGGGGGGGGGGGGTATTACCAGCCACAAAGTAACAGGTTCCCTCACTACTGTCAAGAGTGACCTGGGGGGGGGGGGTATTACCAGCCACAAAGTAACAGGTTCCCTCACTACTGTCAAGAGTGACCTGGGGGGTATTACCAGCCACAAAGTAACTGGTTCCCTCACTACTGTCAAGAGTGACCTGGGGGGGGGGGGTATTACCAGCCACAGAGTAACAGGTTCCCTCACTACTGTCAAGAGTGAGCTGGGGGGGGGGGGGGGGGGGGTATTACCAGCCACAGAGTAACAGGTTCCCTCACTACTGTCAAGAGTGACCTGGGGGGGTATTACCAGCCAGCCACAAAGTAACAGGTTCCCTCACTACTGTCAAGAGTGACCTGGGGGGGGGGGGGGGTATTACCAGCCAAAGAGTAACAGGTTCCCTCATTACTGTCAAGAGTGACCTGGGGGGATTACCAGCCAGCCACAAAGTAACAGGTTCCCTCACTTCTGTCAAGAGTGACCTGGGGGGGGGGGGGTATTACCAGCCACAGAGTAACAGGTTCCCTCACTACTGTCAAGAGTGACCTGCGGGGGGGTTACCAGCCACAAAGTAACAGGTTCCCTCACTACTGTCAAGAGTGACCTGGGGGGGGGGGGTATTACCAGCCACAGTGTAACAGGTTCTCTCACTACTATCAAGAGTGACCTGGGGGGGGGGGGGTATTACCAGCCACAGAGTAACAGGTTCCCTCACTACTGTCAAGAGTGACCTGGGGGGGGGGGTATTACCAGCCACAGAGTAACAGGTTCTCTCACTACTGTCAAGAGTGACCTGGGGGGTATTACCAGCCACAGAGTAACAGGTTCCCTCACTACTGTCAAGAGTGACCTGGGGGGGGGGTATTACCAGCCACAGAGTAACAGGTTCCCTCACTACTGTCAAGAGTGACCTGGGGGGGGGGGGGGGGGGTATTACCAGCCACAGAGTAACAGGTTCCCTCACTACTGTCAAGAGTGACCTGGGGGGGGGGGGTATTACCAGCCACAGAGTAACAGGTTCCCTCACTACTGCCAAGAGTGACCTGGGGGGGGGGGGGGGGTATTACCAGCCACAGAGTAACAGGTTCCCTCACTACTGTCAAGAGTGACCTGGGGGGGGGGGGGGGGGGGGTATTACCAGCCACAAAGTAACAGGTTCCCTCACTACTGTCAAGAGTGACCTGGGGGGGGGGGGTATTACCAGCCACAAAGTAACAGGTTCCCTCACTACTGTCAAGAGTGACCTGGGGGTATTACCAGCCACAAAGTAACTGGTTCCCTCACTACTGTCAAGAGTGACCTGGGGGGGGGGGGGGTATTACCAGCCACAGAGTAACAGGTTCCCTCACTACTGTCAAGAGTGAGCTGGGGGGGGGGGGGGGGGTATTACCAGCCACAGAGTAACAGGTTCCCTCACTACTGTCAAGAGTGACCTGGGGGGGGTATTACCAGCCAGCCACAAAGTAACAGGTTCCCTCACTACTGTCAAGAGTGACCTGGGGGGGGGGGGTATTACCAGCCAAAGAGTAACAGGTTCCCTCATTACTGTCAAGAGTGACCTGGGGGGATTACCAGCCAGCCACAAAGTAACAGGTTCCCTCACTTCTGTCAAGAGTGACCTGGGGGGGGGGGGGGGGGTATTACCAGCCACAGAGTAACAGGTTCCCTCACTACTGTCAAGAGTGACCTGCGGGGGGGTTACCAGCCACAAAGTAACAGGTTCCCTCACTACTGTCAAGAGTGACCTGGGGGGGGGGGGTATTACCAGCCACAGTGTAACAGGTTCTCTCACTACTATCAAGAGTGACCTGGGGGGGGGGGGGTATTACCAGCCACAGAGTAACAGGTTCCCTCACTACTGTCAAGAGTGACCTGGGGGGGGGGTATTACCAGCCACAGAGTAACAGGTTCTCTCACTACTGTCAAGAGTGACCTGGGGGGTATTACCAGCCACAGAGTAACAGGTTCCCTCACTACTGTCAAGAGTGACCTGGGGGGGGGGGTATTACCAGCCACAGAGTAACAGGTTCCCTCACTACTGTCAAGAGTGACCTGGGGGGGGGGGGGGGGTATTACCAGCCACAGAGTAACAGGTTCCCTCACTACTGTCAAGAGTGACCTGGGGGGGGGGGGGGGGTATTACCAGCCACAGAGTAACAGGTTCCCTCACTACTGCCAAGAGTGACCTGGGGGGGGGGGGGGTATTACCAGCCACAGAGTAACAGGTTCCCTCACTACTGTCAAGAGTGACCTGGGGGGGGGGTATTACCAGCCACAGAGTAACAGGTTCCCTCACTACTGTCAAGAGTGACCTGGGGGGGGGGGGGGGTATTACCAGCCACAGAGTAACAGGTTCCCTCACTACTGCCAAGAGTGACCTGGGGGGGGGGTATTATCAGCCACAAAGTAACAGGTTCCCTCACTACTGTCAAGAGTGACCTGGGGGGGGGGGGGGGGTATTACCAGCCACAGAGTAACAGGTTCCCTCACTACTGTCAAGAGTGACCTGGGGGGGGTATTACCAGCCAGCCACAAAGTAACAGGTTCCCTCACTACTGTCAAGAGTGTCTGATCCCAGGGGGCTTTGAGAACAAAGCTGAATCCCCAGAAGAGGCCTCCTCATGAGTTGGGATCACTTGACTCAGCCATACGCAACCGCTTTCACAGCATAAAAACATAAAAGGGTCTAACACAGCGGAATAATCCAACGTAGAAATCAAGTGCGTACAGGGATATCATTTGCAAGGGAAAGCGAGATCATTTGCGAGGTTTCCATGCTTTTATAGCTAATCATTTCTTCACAGATTGAATTGTAGCTCTGTTTCCACCATCAGGGAAACTGTTTGCTTGTGCCCCACAACAAGTTCCACACAGAGTGTGTGCCAGCACATCCACCACCCACCAGTCCTCCTTGATGCATTTTCCAGGGCCTCATATTTTCCCAATAAAAGGGGCGCATCAGGATTACTTAATCGGAGGAAGCCACCCCTTGCCCCATGGCAGCCATTTACGTCATTGGTTGCCGATGCCATGAGTGAGGACTGACACATTCAACTGATAGGACACCCCTGCCCAGCGGTGGTGGGCGTGGGCTCCACCCTTCCCTCTCCTGGCCCTTCCTGGGTTAGCGGTGGGGGAGCGGGGGCTCCACCCTTCCCTCCCCCTTCCTGAGCCAGCGGTTGATTAGGTAGGCTGTGGCTACATCTCAAAACAGCACCTACTTCCCTATTTAGTGCCCCCATAGGGCCCTGGTCAGAAGTCGGGAATAAGGTATCATTTGGGATGCCGGCCGGTGTGTGACAAACTGGGGTGGGCCTCCCTCCTCACACCTTCCTGGTTTACAACCAGCAGAGAGAAGCCGGTGTCACAGTAAGGGGGGAAACAATGAGGTTGAGCCAGGTCAGTGGGCAGAGCAGCAGGGTGACTAGAACAGGACTTAACACATAAGGAGAGTTTCCACTGTGACTTAGCCTCTACTCAGGACCTATATCAAAAAGAACTGTCGTTATCAACCTCAGCACTAGAAGGACAGGTTCTTTACAATTAGACATGGGGTTGGATCCCAAATGACACCCTATAGCAGGGGTGTCAAAGTCAAATGGACGGAGGGCCAAATAAAAAATTTAGCTACAAGCCAAGGGCCGGACTGTTCGAATGTTCATTGAAAAATTTTTAAATGACGCATATAGTCTAGTGAACCTAATTGAACCTACTGAAAACCTAACAAATATATTCCAATATGATCAGATAAATAAAGCAATATTTTCTTATGGCTCTGTCAGTAATCTTTAATTTTCAACAGACACAAAAGACAAATTTCCTTTATATAAAAATCCCCATAACATGAACATTAAATGAAAGAAACCGGTATTCAAGGCACCATCAGTAGCCTATATTTTCTATTTTAGCAAAAGTGGGCTAAATTTACTTCAAAGAAAAAAACAATAATAGCAATTTTCTATCATCCACTCAACTGAAATATTTTTAAAATATAATTGGATTGAAATACCTTGTGATTTGGCTTTTTTGAACAGAGCCTGTCGAGATTTGAGGCCTCGTTTTAATTCCTCTGCCTTTTGTAGCCTTTGTTCCATGTCCATATTCTTGTTTTTGTCCGCGTGTTTCGTTTCATAATGTCGTCTCAGATTATACTCTTTCAGTACCGCCACACTTTCTCCACACAGAAGACACACAGGTTTTCCAGCTACCTCCGTGAACATATACTCCGACTCCCACCTTGTTTGAAACCCCGGTTCTCAGTGTCCACCTTCCGTTTTGCCATTTTTGATGGGTATCTGAAAGTTAATTTTACTGTGATGCTGACGACTGCTGTGCCAATAAATATTGAAATGAAGCAGCCTACTGCTCGGTGCGTCACCGTTGCATTGTGGGAAATGTAGTATTGGTGCGTGTAAAAGATCTGCGGGCTGCCGGCTTGCTGCGGTCTGCGGGCCGGTTCTAATAATAAATCAAGATCATCCCAGGGGCCGTAAAAAACCTTCTCGCGGGCCGGATGTGGCCCGCGGGCCTTGACTCTGACATATGTGCCCTATAGGGATACTCTATATAGTGCACTACTTTGGACCAAGACCCATCGGGAAAAGCATGCCATTTGGGATACACTCCAAGGAGAAATATGCCCATTATGTCAGTGGCTCACAAATAAAATGTGGCCACAATAGAGCCTTGAGTTTGAGCCTGTCCTAAGCATGACTTCCTTTAGGAAGGAACACACAAAACCAAGAAAGAAGAGGAGAGTTGTTCCCAGGCCTCAGCACTTCCTGCTGTTAGGCCTATATGACAGAAGAAACATATTGGAGACCCACCGGGACCACAAACCACAGCAGTAGCCTGTAATGAAGTCAGTCTGGACAACAGTACCACAGCCTCAGTAAAACAGAGAGAGAATGTTATGTGAAAGTCTGTGACGAAGCGACTTCATGTGGGAAAGACTGGAGAAGTAATCAACAGGGTAGAGGAGATGCCCACCCTCTCACCAGGTTGATGCTTCACACACACACCTGTTCACACCTGGGACAACAGGGCAGAGGAGACGCCCACCCTCTCACCAGGTTGATGCTTCACACACACACCTGTTCACACCTGGGACAACAGGGCAGAGGAGATGCCCACCCTCTCACCAGGTTGCTGCTTCACACACACACACACCTGGGACAACAGGGTAGAGGAGATGCCCACCCTCTCACCAGGTTGATGCTTCACACACACACCTGTTCACACCTGGGACAACAGGGCAGAGGAGACGCCCACCCTCTCACCAGGTTGATGCTTCACACCTGGGACAACAGGGTAGAGGAGATGCCCACCCTCTCACCAGGTTGATGCTTCACACACACACACACACACCTGGGACAACAGGGTAGAGGAGATGCCCACCCTCTCACCAGGTTGATGCTTCACACACACCCACACCTGGGACAACAGGGCAGAGGAGATGCCCACCCTCTCACCAGGTTGCTGCTTCACACACACACACCTGTTCACACCTGGGACAACAGGGCAGAGGAGATGCCCACCCTCTCACCAGGTTGCTGCTTCACACACACACCTGTTCACACCTGGGACAACAGGGCAGAGGAGACGCCCACCCTCTCACCAGGTTGCTGCTTCACACACACACCTGTTCACACCTGGGACAACAGGGTAGAGGAGATGCCCACCCTCTCACCAGGTTGATGCTTCACACACACACACCTGTTCACACCTGGGACAACAGGGCAGAGGAGACGCCCACCCTCTCACCAGGTTGATGCTTCACACACACACCTGTTCACACCTGGGACAACAGGGCAGAGGAGACGCCCACCCTCTCACCAGGTTGATGCTTCACACACACACCTGTTCACACCTGGGACAACAGGGTAGAGGAGACGCCCACCCTCTCACCAGGTTGCTGCTTCACACACACACCTGTTCACACCTGGGACAACAGGGTAGAGGAGATGCCCACCCTCTCACCAGGTTGCTGCTTCACACACACACACACACACACACACCTGGGACAACAGGGTAGAGGAGATGCCCACCCTCTCACCAGGTTGATGCTTCACACACACCCACACCTGGGACAACAGGGTAGAGGAGATGCCCACCCTCTCACCAGGTTGATGCTTCACACACACACCTGTTCACACCTGGGACAACAGGGCAGAGGAGACGCCCACCCTCTCACCAGGTTGCTGCTTCACACACACACCTGTTCACACCTGGGACAACAGGGTAGAGGAGACGCCCACCCTCTCACCAGGTTGCTGCTTCACACACACACACACACACCTGGGACAACAGGGTAGAGGAGATGCCCACCCTCTCACCAGGTTGCTGCTTCACACACACACACACACACCTGGGACAACAGGGTAGAGGAGATGCCCACCCTCTCACCAGGTTGATGCTTCACACACACCCACACCTGGGACAACAGGGTAGAGGAGATGCCCACCCTCTCACCAGGTTGATGCTTCACACACACACCTGTTCACACCTGGGACAACAGGGCAGAGGAGACGCCCACCCTCTCACCAGGTTGCTGCTTCACACACACACCTGTTCACACCTGGGACAACAGGGTAGAGGAGATGCCCACCCTCTCACCAGGTTGATGCTTCACACACACACACCTGTTCACACCTGGGACAACAGGGCAGAGGAGACGCCCACCCTCTCACCAGGTTGATGCTTCACACACACACCTGTTCACACCTGGGACAACAGGGTAGAGGAGACGCCCACCCTCTCACCAGGTTGCTGCTTCACACACACACCTGTTCACACCTGGGACAACAGGGTAGAGGAGACGCCCACCCTCTCACCAGGTTGATGCTTCACACACACACCTGTTCACACCTGGGACAACAGGGCAGAGGAGACGCCCACCCTCTCACCAGGTTGATGCTTCACACACACACCTGTTCACACCTGGGACAACAGGGCAGAGGAGATGCCCACCCTCTCACCAGGTTGCTGCTTCACACACACACCTGTTCACACCTGGGACAACAGGGCAGAGGAGACGCCCACCCTCTCACCAGGTTGCTGCTTCACACACACACCTGTTCACACCTGGGACAACAGGGCAGAGGAGACGCCCACCCTCTCACCAGGTTGCTGCTTCACACACACACCTGTTCACACCTGGGACAACAGGGCAGAGGAGACGCCCACCCTCTCACCAGGTTGATGCTTCACACACACACCTGTTCACACCTGGGACAACAGGGTAGAGGAGATGCCCACCCTCTCACCAGGTTGATGCTTCACACACACACCTGTTCACACCTGGGACAACAGGGCAGAGGAGATGCCCACCCTCTCACCAGGTTGATGCTTCACACACACACCTGTTCACACCTGGGACAACAGGGCAGAGGAGACGCCCACCCTCTCACCAGGTTGATGCTTCACACACACACCTGTTCACACCTGGGACAACAGGGTAGAGGAGACGCCCACCCTCTCACCAGGTTGCTGCTTCACACACACACCTGTTCACACCTGGGACAACAGGGCAGAGGAGATGCCCACCCTCTCACCAGGTTGATGCTTCACACACACACCTGTTCACACCTGGGACAACAGGGCAGAGGAGACGCCCACCCTCTCACCAGGTTGCTGCTTCACACACACACCTGTTCACACCTGGGACAACAGGGCAGAGGAGACGCCCACCCTCTCACCAGGTTGATGCTTCACACACACACCTGTTCACACCTGGGACAACAGGGCAGAGGAGACGCCCACCCTCTCACCAGGTTGCTGCTTCACACACACACCTGTTCACACCTGGGACAACAGGGTAGAGGAGATGCCCACCCTCTCACCAGGTTGCTGCTTCACACACACACACACACACACCTGGGACAACAGGGTAGAGGAGATGCCCACCCTCTCACCAGGTTGATGCTTCACACACACCCACACCTGGGACAACAGGGTAGAGGAGATGCCCACCCTCTCACCAGGTTGATGCTTCACACACACACCTGTTCACACCTGGGACAACAGGGCAGAGGAGACGCCCACCCTCTCACCAGGTTGCTGCTTCACACACACACCTGTTCACACCTGGGACAACAGGGTAGAGGAGATGCCCACCCTCTCACCAGGTTGATGCTTCACACACACACACCTGTTCACACCTGGGACAACAGGGCAGAGGAGACGCCCACCCTCTCACCAGGTTGATGCTTCACACACACACCTGTTCACACCTGGGACAACAGGGCAGAGGAGACGCCCACCCTCTCACCAGGTTGATGCTTCACACACACACCTGTTCACACCTGGGACAACAGGGTAGAGGAGACGCCCACCCTCTCACCAGGTTGCTGCTTCACACACACACCTGTTCACACCTGGGACAACAGGGTAGAGGAGACGCCCACCCTCTCACCAGGTTGATGCTTCACACACACACCTGTTCACACCTGGGACAACAGGGCAGAGGAGACGCCCACCCTCTCACCAGGTTGATGCTTCACACACACACCTGTTCACACCTGGGACAACAGGGCAGAGGAGATGCCCACCCTCTCACCAGGTTGCTGCTTCACACACACACCTGTTCACACCTGGGACAACAGGGCAGAGGAGACGCCCACCCTCTCACCAGGTTGCTGCTTCACACACACACCTGTTCACACCTGGGACAACAGGGCAGAGGAGACGCCCACCCTCTCACCAGGTTGCTGCTTCACACACACACCTGTTCACACCTGGGACAACAGGGCAGAGGAGACGCCCACCCTCTCACCAGGTTGATGCTTCACACACACACCTGTTCACACCTGGGACAACAGGGCAGAGGAGATGCCCACCCTCTCACCAGGTTGATGCTTCACACACACACCTGTTCACACCTGGGACAACAGGGCAGAGGAGACGCCCACCCTCTCACCAGGTTGCTGCTTCACACACACACCTGTTCACACCTGGGACAACAGGGCAGAGGAGACGCCCACCCTCTCACCAGGTTGATGCTTCACACACACACCTGTTCACACCTGGGACAACAGGGCAGAGGAGACGCCCACCCTCTCACCAGGTTGCTGCTTCACACACACACCTGTTCACACCTGGGACAACAGGGCAGAGGAGATGCCCACCCTCTCACCAGGTTGCTGCTTCACACACACACCTGTTCACACCTGGGACAACAGGGCAGAGGAGACGCCCACCCTCTCACCAGGTTGCTGCTTCACACACACACCTGTTCACACCTGGGACAACAGGGCAGAGGAGATGCCCACCCTCTCACCAGGTTGATGCTTCACACACACACCTGTTCACACCTGGGACAACAGGGCAGAGGAGATGCCCACCCTCTCACCAGGTTGATGCTTCACACACACACCTGTTCACACCTGGGACAACAGGGCAGAGGAGACGCCCACCCTCTCACCAGGTTGCTGCTTCACACACACACCTGTTCACACCTGGGACAACAGGGCAGAGGAGACGCCCACCCTCTCACCAGGTTGATGCTTCACACACACACCTGTTCACACCTGGGACAACAGGGCAGAGGAGACGCCCACCCTCTCACCAGGTTGATGCTTCACACACACACCTGTTCACACCTGGGACAACAGGGCAGAGGAGACGCCCACCCTCTCACCAGGTTGATGCTTCACACACACACCTGTTCACACCTGGGACAACAGGGCAGAGGAGATGCCCACCCTCTCACCAGGTTGCTGCTTCACACACACACCTGTTCACACCTGGGACAACAGGGCAGAGGAGACGCCCACCCTCTCACCAGGTTGATGCTTCACACACACACCTGTTCACACCTGGGACAACAGGGCAGAGGAGACGCCCACCCTCTCACCAGGTTGCTGCTTCACACACACACCTGTTCACACCTGGGACAACAGGGCAGAGGAGACGCCCACCCTCTCACCAGGTTGATGCTTCACACACACACCTGTTCACACCTGGGACAACAGGGCAGAGGAGATGCCCACCCTCTCACCAGGTTGCTGCTTCACACACACACACACACCTGGGACAACAGGGCAGAGGAGATGCCCACCCTCTCACCAGGTTGATGCTTCACACACACACCTGTTCACACCTGGGACAACAGGGTAGAGGAGATGCCCACCCTCTCACCAGGTTGATGCTTCACACACACACCTGTTCACACCTGGGACAACAGGGTAGAGGAGATGCCCACCCTCTCACCAGGTTGATGCTTCACACACACACCTGTTCACACCTGGGACAACAGGGCAGAGGAGATGCCCACCCTCTCACCAGGTTGCTGCTTCACACACACACCTGTTCACACCTGGGACAACAGGGTAGAGGAGATGCCCACCCTCTCACCAGGTTGCTGCTTCACACACACACCTGTTCACACCTGGGACAACAGGGTAGAGGAGACGCCCACCCTCTCACCAGGTTGCTGCTTCACACACACACCTGTTCACACCTGGGACAACAGGGCAGAGGAGATGCCCACCCTCTCACCAGGTTGCTGCTTCACACACACACCTGTTCACACCTGGGACAACAGGGCAGAGGAGATGCCCACCCTCTCACCAGGTTGCTGCTTCACACACACACCTGTTCACACCTGGGACAACAGGGCAGAGGAGACGCCCACCCTCTCACCAGGTTGATGCTTCACACACACACCTGTTCACACCTGAGACAACAGGGTAGAGGAGATGCCCACCCTCTCACCAGGTTGCTGCTTCACACACACACCTGTTCACACCTGTTCACACCTGGGACAACAGGGCAGAGGAGATGCCCACCCTCTCACCAGGTTGCTGCTTCACACACACACACACCTGTTCACACCTGGGACAACAGGGCAGAGGAGATGCCCACCCTCTCACCAGGTTGCTGCTTCACACACACACCTGTTCACACCTGGGACAACAGGGCAGAGGAGATGCCCACCCTCTCACCAGGTTGATGCTTCACACACACACCTGTTCACACCTGGGACAACAGGGCAGAGGAGATGCCCACCCTCTCACCAGGTTGCTGCTTCACACACACACCTGTTCACACCTGGGACAACAGGGCAGAGGAGATGCCCACCCTCTCACCAGGTTGCTGCTTCACACACACACCTGTTCACACCTGGGACAACAGGGCAGAGGAGATGCCCACCCTCTCACCAGGTTGCTGCTTCACACACACACACCTGTTCACACCTGGGACAACAGGGTAGAGGAGATGCCCACCCTCTCACCAGGTTGCTGCTTCACACACACACACACCTGTTCACACCTGGGACAACAGGGCAGAGGAGACGCCCACCCTCTCACCAGGTTGATGCTTCACACACACACCTGTTCACACCTGGGACAACAGGGTAGAGGAGATGCCCACCCTCTCACCAGGTTGCTGCTTCACACACACACCTGTTCACACCTGGGACAACAGGGCAGAGGAGATGCCCACCCTCTCACCAGGTTGCTGCTTCACACACACACACCTGTTCACACCTGGGACAACAGGGTAGAGGAGATGCCCACCCTCTCACCAGGTTGCTGCTTCACACACACACACACCTGTTCACACCTGGGACAACAGGGCAGAGGAGACGCCCACCCTCTCACCAGGTTGATGCTTCACACACACACCTGTTCACACCTGGGACAACAGGGCAGAGGAGACGCCCACCCTCTCACCAGGTTGCTGCTTCACACACACACCTGTTCACACCTGGGACAACAGGGTAGAGGAGATGCCCACCCTCTCACCAGGTTGCTGCTTCACACACCTGTTCACACCTGGGACAACAGGGCAGAGGAGATGCCCACCCTCTCACCAGGTTGCTGCTTCACACACACACCTGTTCACACCTGGGACAACAGGGCAGAGGAGATGCCCACCCTCTCACCAGGTTGCTGCTTCACACACACACACCTGTTCACACCTGGGACAACAGGGCAGAGGAGATGCCCACCCTCTCACCAGGTTGCTGCTTCACACACACACCTGTTCACACCTGGGACAACAGGGTAGAGGTGATGCCCACCCTCTCACCAGGTTGCTGCTTCACACACACACACACACCTGGGACAACAGGGCAGAGGAGATGCCCACCCTCTCACCAGGTTGCTGCTTCACACACACACCTGTTCACACCTGGGACAACAGGGCAGAGGAGATGCCCACCCTCTCACCAGGTTGCTGCTTCACACACACACACCTGTTCACACCTGGGACAACAGGGTAGAGGAGATGCCCACCCTCTCACCAGGTTGCTGCTTCACACACACACACACCTGTTCACACCTGGGACAACAGGGCAGAGGAGATGCCCACCCTCTCACCAGGTTGATGCTTCACACACACACCTGTTCACACCTGGGACAACAGGGTAGAGGAGATGCCCACCCTCTCACCAGGTTGCTGCTTCACACACCTGTTCACACCTGGGACAACAGGGCAGAGGAGATGCCCACCCTCTCACCAGGTTGCTGCTTCACACACACACCTGTTCACACCTGGGACAACAGGGCAGAGGAGATGCCCACCCTCTCACCAGGTTGCTGCTTCACACACACACCTGTTCACACCTGGGACAACAGGGCAGAGGAGATGCCCACCCTCTCACCAGGTTGCTGCTTCACACACACACACCTGTTCACACCTGGGACAACAGGGCAGAGGAGATGCCCACCCTCTCACCAGGTTGCTGCTTCACACACACACCTGTTCACACCTGGGACAACAGGGTAGAGGTGATGCCCACCCTCTCACCAGGTTGCTGCTTCACACACACACACACACCTGGGACAACAGGGCAGAGGAGATGCCCACCCTCTCACCAGGTTGCTGCTTCACACACACACCTGTTCACACCTGGGACAACAGGGTAGAGGAGATGCCCACCCTCTCACCAGGTTACTGCTTCACACACACACCTGTTCACACCTGGGACAACAGGGCAGAGGAGATGCCCACCCTCTCACCAGGTTGCTGCTTCACACACACACCTGTTCACACCTGGGACAACAGGGCAGAGGAGATGCCCACCCTCTCACCAGGTTGATGCTTCACACAAACACCTGTTCACACCTGGGACAACAGGGCAGAGGAGATGCCCACCCTCTCACCAGGTTACTGCTTCACACAAACACCTGTTCACACCTGGGACAACAGGGCAGAGGAGATGCCCACCCTCTCACCAGGTTACTGCTTCACACAAACACCTGTTCACACCTGGGACAACAGGGCAGAGGAGATGCCCACCCTCTCACCAGGTTGCTGCTTCACACACACACACACCTGTTCACACCTGGGACAACAGGGCAGAGGAGATGCCCACCCTCTCACCAGGTTGCTGCTTCACACACACACCTGTTCACACCTGGGACAACAGGGCAGAGTACTTTAAGAGAAACATCTAGAGCTGCCTGCTAGCCGACACTACACTATTCCAATCAGACCCACTTTCCAGAACCACTGCAGCCGGTGCAGTAAACGTATACAGGGGTATTTTGAAATACAGCACAATAACTTTTTAACGACAGATTTATCCATGTCTAACTGTGTTACTTGCAAAAGGCCAAAAGGTGCTTAAAGCGGCAATCAGCAGTTGAAACAATAACAAAGCGACTCCCCGTCACTGTTTCACAAAAAAGCAAAGGGATGGGACAGATGCATTTTTTTTACTACTGTCAAACTCATAGCCAGAGCTATGGACGCAAGGACTGACCATCCATGATATTAAAAGGACAGTTTTAAAGGATACCTTTATTTAATTAGGCAAGTCAGTTAAGAACTAATTCTTATTTACAATGACGGCCTTCCCCGGTCAAACCCGGACGACGCTGGGCCAATTGTGCGCCGCCCTATGGGACTCCCAATCACAGCCAGATGTGATACAGCCTGGATTCGAACCAGGGCCTGTAGTGACGCCTCTTGCACTGAGATGCAGTGGCCTTAGACCACTGCTCCCCAAATCAGGATTTATTTCACTAATTGGATGAAGAACATTTCGTGGAGTGAAAGGGATTTAGCTGCTGTACATGGTTGTATAACTGCTTTTAAAATATCAATAGCAAATCTACAAATCAGCTTCGGACATTTTGAGAATGAGAAAACAGCAGCACTATGTGCAATTGTCTATATGCATAAATATAATCTTGTCTGGTGCTGTTAAATTTCATCAGTATCTTGATCTGAAATAAAACTGGGAGCAGCGCCCATACCCCGCAGTGTATAAAAGCTGGACTCGAGGTTTTAGGGAGAGTTCGTCCATAAAGTTGCATAGAAATGGTCATAACGTTAGTGTGCCATCATCAACTAAAGTAAACAAAGGTCTGGAGCAAGAATTTATTTGCATCTCAGCGAGCCGGGCATTTTCAAGAAATTACGGGAGAAATAAGATTCAAATGTTCGTGTGTAACAGTATTTGTATTGCCAACCTCAATAGCAAGAAAGCTTCGAAAATGGTTTGATTCAAGGAAGAAGCACAAGGACTGCGCACCACCTTAAAAATGCTAACCTGTTGCCATCAAAACACTAAGCCTGTTTCAAGAATCTTCACATGGTTGGTTCATCGTTGGCTAGTTAGCACACAACA
The DNA here is from genome assembly GCF_036934945.1 of Oncorhynchus masou masou. NCBI lineage: Eukaryota > Metazoa > Chordata > Actinopteri > Salmoniformes > Salmonidae > Oncorhynchus > Oncorhynchus masou. Next base: position 98,985,648 of record NC_088240.1, on the reverse strand, counting down.
CAAGTTTACAGTTTGCATGGTAGCTAGTTACAAAGACCATCCTGACCATCATAAACAGACCGCTACTGTTGTTATGGGCAAGCTAACTAGCACTAAGCTAGCTAACGTTAGATAGCTACACCCGTAACGTTAGACTAGATCTTGCATGCAAATTCATATTTCATTTGATAGAGGCTTACCGTTTCCAAGCTACCGATGGTATCTTAAACTGCTTGGTCGGCAGCAGCTCCTGGATACTTTTATGAGCAATTTCACATTGTTTGTAGCTATTTTATTGCACACAGACGGAGCGATCAAAACTCGGTCCATGTGATTTTAAAACGACAATGACATTTCTCCCTCCTCTGTCTCCATGGGGACCTCGCGTCACAATCGTTCTGTGAGAATAGGGGCGGGTCTCAGAACCATTTAAACACCATTTAAACAGCTGGCGGGAACACACTTATGTCAGATTCTCAATGTCAATTTTCTAAAATATTTTCTACCTAACCCCATTATTTGTTGTCTAATACCCAGCTGCATAGCATAATGATACGTCTACAATACTCTCAACGTATATATTTTAGGTTGCTCTGGTACGCCATCTAGCTTACGACACAACAGTTACTTGGTGGTGATGTTACACCGAGTACTAGTATTCTGGTACGACAGACAGACAGACCAATCAAACGATAGATCCAAGCCTCTTGACCACAGTCAAACATGTGTGACTGTATGTAATAAAGTATAAAAGCAGGCTCTGACACAGAATGAAGTGTAATTTAATGCTCAGAAAGATATGAATAAGCTGAAAGTAATGTGCAATAGCTTTGTCTATCTGATAAATAGGACAGTGAAGGCCTGTGATGGGAGAGGGGAATAGGGTGGGGCCCATGGGGAATAGGGTGTGCCATGTATGGGCCCTGGTCAACATTTGTGCACTAAATAGGGAATATGATCCTATTCCTCGGGCTCCTGAGTGGCGCAGCGATCTAAGGCCCTGCATATCATTGCACGAGGTGTCACTACAGTCCCTGGTTTGAATCCAGGCTGTATCACATCCAGCTGTGATTGAGAGTCCCATAGGACGGTGCACAATTGGCACAGTGTTGTCTGGGGTAGGCCGTCATTCTAAATAAGAATTTGTTCTTAACTGACTTGCCTAGTTAAATAAAACGCTTTTAAAAAAATCCTACAGTATATAGTGCCCTACTTTTGTATGGGTCCTGGTCAAAATTAGTGCACTATATATGAAACAGGGTGCAATTTAGGATGTAGCCATAGGTGCAAGCCATGGTAAGAAATAAGAATGCTTGACAGCTGTGTCATTCCAGCAGGCAGTGACAGACTCTGTTCTGAAGCGATTACCATGGCCTAGACTCTAGACCAAGGGTGTCATGCACCCCAAAGATCTGAGGTGACGTAAAGTATATGAGGATGGCTGGAGGGGATTCTAGGCCCCTGACCGTAAATTGGAGAACACCTGAAACAGCTTTTTCAGAGACACAGCAATCTAGAGACATAATCATTATGCTTAATTCTATGTCAAATCCTCCTGACTGGTGGTTATTTTTTTAAAGAAACTAAATATGCTACTCTGCTTCTCTGCTCAAATCTGGGTAAAAGATTGAAAGGAATGTGAGTCTTTTTCAGTATATTTAGTTATTGCATGCTTTTGTACCAACCTTTCCAACAAGCACACCAGCTAAGATACTCTAACTTAATGGATAACCTGAAATGGCTTCTTGGTAGCTAGTTATAAGGTTAGGAGATTGGGAATCTTTCAAAGCTAGCTAAAGCCAACTTCATAAAATTGCTAGGTGGCTAGTAATGTTACAGAGAAATGACAACAACAACAAAATGTCATTTTTAAAAAACAGGATAGGGCCCCTGTGTTCCCTATGGGCTCTGCTCTCGACCAGGGATGAGGGCCCGGCACACGTGGGTCTGCATTCCCACATCCACACCCACATATGCAGTCAAAGGCCTCAGCCTTTTTTGACGCCCACATTTTAGCGGTACCCCTCTTGACAGCAGAGAGAAAAAAGTTAAGTTTTAGAGTTCATTTCAATTCTACACATTTTGCCTTGGGGCGCAGAAAGTAGATTTTGAAATGTTCTAACCCATTTTATGTAATTCTACTCATTTAGCCATGGGGAGGAAGTAAGTAAGTGTTTCACTGTTAGTTTACACCTGTTATTTACAAAGCATGTGACAAATAACATTTGATTTGATTTGAGGAGAGACATTTTTTGCAGTTTCACAGCAAATTTTTTGCAATTCTACACATTTTGCAGTAGTGTTTTTGTTTGCGGTTTTTAATATGATATCTGCCCATGCCTGCTCGAGACTTACATCCTAAATTGCAACCTATTCCCGTTATAGTGTACTTTTTTTGACCAAGTCCTATACTATATAGGGAGTAGGGTGCCATTTGGGATACATATTCTCTCTAGTCTTTGGCATTGACTGACTGAAACAGATCCCCTGCTGCACCTGCTGCAAAAGATTTATGGTCTTTTTGGCACGCCAGGCATCAGCAGCGACACACACACCCTGATTACTGAACCAACAGGATATACGGCTGTGTCCCAAATGGTACCCTACACTCTTAAGAAAAAAAGGAACTATCTAGCACCTAAAAGGGTTCTTCGACTGTCCCCATAGAACCCTTTGAAGACCCCTTTTTGGTTCCAGGTAAAACTCTTTTGGGTTCCATGGACTGTAGGACCCTTTCCACAGAGACAACCGAAGAACCCTTTTGTGTGTTCCCTTGATAGTGCTTGGACATTTGATCAGGGCCCATCACTGTGTAGACAATAGGGTGCCATTTGTCTCGCTGCCCCAGGACATGAACAGTTTGTGGTGAGGAGTTTATGACATGTGAATGATTAAAACGGCGAGGAGTAAATTGTGATTGTTGTGATGTAACCCTCTCACATGTTGTATTCAACCTGTAAATCTGGGTTAGAGTGATACCCATGGAGAGGCTTAGCATACATAGGCTTACCAGTTCTTTCATAACCCCCCTATAGTTGTATTAATCTGAACAGTATTAAAATACAGCCTACTGTAGGCTATGCACTTATATTTTGACTTGTTTACCCCCTCTCCTTTTTTTTCTTGCATTGAGCACCACATATTTGAAGTAAAATACACAATTGGGCAGGCTATAAAATCCAAACTAGAAACCAGTCATATGATTAAAAAACACTAGGTCATCATGATGATGCTTGCTATAAATAACCTAGGGTAATTGTCTAGGGATTTGCCTTTCATTTGAACTGTCAGACCATGATGACCGTTATGACAACCAGATATTCCAAACTCTTTGTGACATCTGAATGAAATGTGTTTATTAGGCTATGTGTCATAGTCAGAGTTGCCAAGGAAACAATTGAGGAAGTTAAGAATCTTGGTGCCTTTTCGATTTTCAACCAACACATCTGTACCACCATCGACTGAGCGTCATGTCTAGGAAGGTGGGTATGTGTCACTGAGGTATAAAGCACGGGTATGCGTATTTATGTGATTTTGAGATGATGTGGTATTGACAGTAAGTAGTGATGATGGGTCCTTCGCGAACGGCTCTTTTTGAACGGATCTTATTGGAAAGAGCCGTTATTTTGGCTCCCTGATTTGCATACTGCTTTTTGAGCTCAAAACAACATTTTCTGCAGAAAAGGTTATCTAAAGACGGCGAATCTTCACTGCAAAAACAATACATATTCAGGATAGCGCGTCAATCGGGTTATTTTTTTTACAGGCCAACCGGTTATTCTTGTTACAGGCCATCTAATAATTTGGCCAGGTAAAAATGTATTTGAACGCGCATTTCACGATCTGACATAATAGTAACCTACCTTTTGGGCTTTACATTGGATATTCGCACCTTTTTCTTGGGTCTAGGTCGTTTTTGAAGCATTTTGAACGAAGAGCTGTTTGAGAGATAACTGAACCGGCTCTTTTACGTAAACCGAGACAAATGAGCCAGCTCACTGAAAAGACTCGGAATGCCCATCACTTGCAGGAGGTCTCTCATGCGCTGGAAATCCTTTGCGCGCTCACACGTGGGCAAAGGTTGACAAACTTCAGGACGTGTAGTAGGCCACCCTTTTAGCTAATTCATAAAAGAAACCCAGTGTAAATAAATACATTTGCTGTAATCTGTTCACTGATACACTGACACATATGGTCCGCTGCATCATGGCAAATGTTACCTGGACAGATACTGCTTGATGATTCCGTTTGTTGACCATGGCAAATAAGCCTACAGAAGCGTTACAGAATAATGCAGCCAATGTAATACCTAAATCCCCACTGTATAACAAATCCAATAGCTTTGCTATCGATTTAAAATGTGAAATTGATGTTTTTTTTTATATGTTGGTTGTTTTACTTAGGGTTTGTCCCAAACTGCACCCTATTACCTACGTAGTGCACTACTTTTGACCAGAGACCGCTTGGTCCTGGTCAAAAGTAGTGCACTACATAGGTAATAGAGACCATTTGGCCCTGGTCAAAAGTAGTGCACTACATGGTGAATAGAGACCATTTGGTCCTGGTAAAAACTAGTGCACTATATAGGGAATAGGGTGCCAGTTGGGAAGCAACATGAGTTTCTTGTGCAACTTTTCTTTTTCATTCAACAGGGTGCTCATCAACATCAACAGGCTTCTCAGCAGATCCCCTCTTTGATGGAGCTGGATGAGGTTGACCTGGAGGAAAATGAGGCGCAGGTCAACGTTAACCCACTTCCTGTGAGTCGTTTAGTTGTTTATACACCTGGAAAGTTCTGGTTATCAGTTTGGATTAAATGGTGTACAAGTCATTCAAAATACATAGGCAGGAATCAAACATTCAGAACAATTATATACAGTGCCTTGCGAAAGTATTCGGACCCCCTTGAACTTTGCGACCTTTTGCCACATTTCAGGCTTCAAACATAAAGATATAAAACTGTATTTTTTTGTGAAGAATCAACAACAAGTGGGACACAATCATGAAGTGGAACGACATTTATTGGATATTTCAAACTTTTTTAACAAATCAAAAACTGAAAAATTGGGCGTGCAAAATTATTCAGCCCCTTTACTTTCAGTGCAGCAAACTCTCTCCATAAGTTCAGTGAGGATCTCTGAATGATCCAATGTTGACCTAAATGACTAATGATGATAAATACAATCCACCTGTGTGTAATCAAGTCTCCTTATAAATGCACCTGCACTGTGATAGTCTCAGAGGTCCGTTAAAAGCGCAGAGAGCATCATGAAGAACGAGGAACACACCAGGCAGGTCCGAGATACTGTTGTGAAGAAGTTTAAAGCCGGATTTGGATACAAAAAGATTTCCCAAGCTGTAAACATCCCAAGGAGCACTGTGTAAGCGATAATATTGAAATGGAAGGAGTATCAGACCACTGCAAATCTACCAAGACCTGGCCGTCCCTCTAAACTTTCAGCTCATACAAGGAGAAGACTGATCAGAGATGCAGCCAAGAGGCCCATGATCACTCTGGATGAACTGCAGAGATCTACAGCTGAGGTGGGAGACTCTGTCCATAGGACAACAATCAGTCGTATATTGCACAAATCTGGCCTTTATGGAAGAGTGGAAAGAAGAAAGCCATTTCTTAAAGATATCCATAAAAAGTGTTGTTTAAAGTTTGCCACAAGCCACCTGGGAGACACACCAAACATGTGGAAGAAGGTGCTCTGGTCAGATGAAACCAAAATTGAACTTTTTGGCAACAATGCAAAACGTTATGTTTGGCGTAAAAGCAACACAGCTCATCGCGCTGAACACACCATCCCCACTGTCAAACATGGTGGTGGCAGCATCATGGTTTGGGCAGGGACAGGGAAGATGGTTAAAATTGATGGGAAGATGGATGGAGCCAAATACAGGACCATTCTGGAAGAAAACCTGATGGAGTCTGCAAAAGACCTGAGACTGGGACGGAGATTTGTCTTCCAACAAGACAATGATCCAAAACATAAAGCAAAATCTACAATGGAATGGTTCAAAAATAAACATATCCAGGTGTTAGAATGGCCAAGTCAAAGTCCAGACCTGAATCCAATCGAGAATATGTGGAAAGAACTGAAAACTGCTGTTCACAAATGCTCTCCATCCAACCTCACTGAGCTCGAGCTGTTTTGTAAGGAGGAATGGGAAAAAATTTCAGTCTCTCGATGTGCAAAACTGATAGAGACATACCCCAAGCGACTTACAGCTGTAATCGCAGCAAAAGGTGGCGCTACAAAGTATTAACTTAAGGGGGCTGAATAATTTTGCACGCCCAATTTTTCAGTTTTTGATTTGTTAAAAAAGTTTGAAATATCCAATAAATGTCGTTCCACTTCATGATTGAGTCCCACTTGTTGTTGATTCTTCACAAAAAATTACAGTTTTATATCTTTATGTTTGAAGCCTGAAATGTGGCAAAAGGTCGCAAAGTTCAAGGGGGCCGAATACTTTCGCAAGGCACTGTAGGGTGCCATTTGGGACGAAACCTGAAGTTACTTAAAACCATACTGTTGCAGATTATACAAATATCTCATATGTTACCCTATGCCCTTTCTAGCGCATGCCTTTTGACCAGGGCCAATGGTGCTCTGGTCAAATGTTGTACTCTCTAGGTTACCATTTAGGATAGACTCTTATCTTTTTCTGTTGATGGCATTTTTGATAAAACAGAGTTGAACAACTCACTCCAACAAGTTGATTTATGATGCTGTAGTCAGTGGTTAATGAGATGTTGTTTTGTCCTTCAGGGGCTGACAGGGGCGGTTACTAGACTTATGGTCGGCTTTAGGGTACGTATCAACGTCTAAAACCCATGTATTTACATCATAACAGCTGCAAGGTAACAATGCACCAGTTACTCACTACAGTATGTAACTACCATGTAGATACACAGGTTATTACACACAATGTAAAGTAGGACTAATTCATAAAGAGAAAACCCTGTGCAGAGCAGTGTATCTTGAGATTCAGGTGCTGGTTTTGGCGTTGATGCAGGTTACCTATTTTACCATTATTTAACTTTGGCAAGTCAGTTAAGAACAAATTCTTATTTTCAATGACGGCCTGGGAACGACAGATTTTTACATTGTCAGCTCGGGGATTCGATCTTGTAACCTTTAAGTTACAAGTCCAACGCACTAACCACTAGGCTACCCTGCCGCCCTAGTATTCTGAATGTACTGGGTGAGGTAGAAGCTAACACAGGAGCAGGTGCCTGGTTAGAGGACAAGGATAAGGAGAGAGACTTGAGGCTGCGTTTTAGAGAGTCTATGCCTCCGTTTATAATAATCCATTCAGTTTCCATTACTGACTTGTTTGTGTGGTTGGATACTGTGAGGCCCAGATAACAGAATACAAGGATAAACGCAGGAGATGTCACGGTTTTCTGTATGCGAAAGAGAGTCGGACCAAAATGCGGCGTGGCTATTGTGATTCATGTTTAATGAAAACAATGGAAACACTAATCAAATACAAAAAACAACAAACAATACACGAAAACCGAAACTAACACACGACAGAAATAAGGACATAAGGACAATCACCCACCACAACAGGACCAAGCGGCGTGGTAACGGGCAGCAGCAGGAGCAGCGAAATAAGGATTTCTGGACTTGGGAGGAAATCCTCGACGGTAAAGGACCCTGGGTACAGCCTGGAGAATATCGCCGCCCCAAAGAAGAGCTGGATGCGGAGAAGGCGGAGAGGCGCTGGTATGAGGAGGCAGCACGGCGGCGTGGATGGAAGCCCGAGAGTCAGCCCCAAGAATGTATTGGGGGGGGCTCACAGGAAGTATGGCGAAGCCAGGTAGGAGACCTGCGTCAACTTCCTGTGGTTACCGGGGGGCTAGAGAGACCAGGCAGGCACCGTGTTATGCTGTGAAGCGCACGGTGTCCCCAGTGCGGGTGCATAGCCCGGCGCGATACATTCCAGCTCCGCGTATCGGCCGGGCTAGAGTGAGCGTCGAGCCAAATGCCATGAAGCCGGCTCTACGCATCTGGTCCCCAGTGCGTCTCCTTGGGCCGGCTTACATGGCACCAGCCTTGCGCATGGTGTCCCCGGTTCGCCTGCATAGCCCAGTGCGGGCTATTCCACCTCGCCACACTGGCAGAGTGACCGGGAGTATTCAACCAGGTAAGGTTGGGCAGGCTCGGTGCTCAAGAGCTCCAGTGCGCCTGCACGGTCCGGTCTACCCTGTACCACCTCCACGCACCAGCCCTCCGGTGGCAGCTCCCCGCACCAGGCTTCCTGTGCGTGTCCTCGGCCCAGTACCACCAGTGCCAGCACCACGCATCAGGCCTACAGTGCGCCTCGCCTCTCCAGCGCTGCCAGAGCCTTCCTCCTCTCCAGCGCTGCTGGAGTCTCCCGCCTGTTTAGCGCTGCCAAAGCCTTCCGCCTCTACAGCGCTGTCGGAGTCTCCCGCCTGTTTAGCGCTGCCAAAGCCTTCCGCCTCTCCAGCGCTGCCAGAGCCTTCCTCCTCTCCAGCGCTGCCGGAGTCTCCCGCCTGTTTGGTGCTGCCAAAGCCTTCCGCCTCTACAGCGCTGTCGGAGTCTCCCGCCTGTTTAGCGCTGCCAGAGACTTCCTCCTCTCCAGCGCTGCCGGAGTCTCCCGCCTGTTTAGTGCTGCCAAAGCCTTCCGCCTCTACAGCGCTGTCGGAGTCTCCCGCCTGTTTAGCGCTGCCAGAGACTTCCTCCTCTCCAGCGCTGCCGGAGTCTCCCGCCTGTTTAGTGCTGCCAAAGCCTTCCGCCTCTACAGCGCTGTCGGAGTCTCCCGCCTGTTTAGCGCTGCCAGAGCCTTCCTCCTCTACAGCGCTGCTGGAGTCTCCTGCCTGTTCAGCGCAGCCAGAGCTGCCAGTCTGCATGGAGCAGCCAGAGCCTCGGTTTTTTTAATGACTGCCTTGCCTGGTTCACCAACTACTTTGCAGACAGAGTTCAGTGTGTCAAATCGTAGGGCATGTTGTCCGGTCCTCTGGCAGTCTCTATGGGGGTGCCACAGGGTTCAATTCTCGGGCCGACTCTTTTCTCTGTATATATCAATGATGTTGCTCATGCTGCGGGCGATTCCCTGATCCACCTCTACGCAGACAACACCATTCTGTATACTTCTGGCCCTTCCTTGGACACTGTGCTATATCACCCCCGTGCTATCTAACCTACTATACATTTACTACTATATATTCACTACTATATATTTACTACTATACATTTAATACTATACATTTACTACTATATATTTACTACTATACATTTACTACTACGTATATATTTACTACTATATATTTACAACTATACATTTACTACTATATATTTACTACTATACATTTACTACTATACATTTACTACAATACATTTACAACTATATATTTACTACTACACATTTACTACTATATATTTACTACTATATATTCACTACTATACATTTACTGCTATACATTTACTACTATATATTTACTACTATACATTTACTACTACGTATATATTTACTACTATACATTTACTACTATATATTTACTACTATACATTTACTACTACGTATATATTTACTACTATACATTTACTACTACACATTTACTACTACGTATATATTTACTACTATATATTTACTACTATACATTTACTACTATATATTTACTACTATATATTTACTACTATACATTTACAACTATACATTTACTACTATATATTTACTACTATACATTTACTACTATACATTTACTACAATACATTTACAACTATATATTTACTACTACACATTTACTACTATATATTTACTACTATATATTCACTACTATACATTTACTGCTATACATTTACTACTATATATTTACTACTATACATTTACTACTACGTATATATTTACTACTATACATTTACTACTATAGATTTACTACTATAGATTTACTACTATAGATTTACTACTATACATTTACTACAATATATTTACTACTATACATTTACTACTACATATTTACTACTATATATTTACTACTATACATTTACTACTATATATTTACTACTATACATTTACTACTACATATATATTTACTACTACACATTTACTACAATACATTTACTACTACACATTTACTACTACGTATATATTTACTACTATATATTTACTACTATACATTTACTACTATATATTTACTACTATATATTTACTACTATACATTTACTACAATACATTTACTACTACGTATATATTCACTACTATATATTTACTACTATATATTTACTACAATACATTTACTACTATATATTTACTACTACACATTTACTACAATACATTTACTACAATACATTTACTACTACACATTTACTACTATATATTTACTACTATATATTTACTACTATACATTTACTACAATACATTTACTACTATATATTTACTACTATACATTTACTACAATACATTTACTACTATACATTTACTACTCTACATTTACTACTATGTATAGTATAACAGTTGTTTCCATCTTTTTAAAGATTTTCTTCTTTAATGTGCCCAATATGTAAAATTCTACTACTCCACCTTAATGCCTCAGATATTTTAGAAATGTCATTACACACTGGTCTGGAAGTACTATTTTATTAACTTCTTTGGACTTGACCTTAAACCAGAAAGGGGGCATGGCATGCTTAACATCAGTGGTTCCCAACACGGGGTACTAGGACCCCTGGGGCTACTTGGCCTATCCACAGAGGTTGCTTGAAAAGCTTACTGGTAAAATGCACAAAGGTACATCAAGGGTACTCCGGGCAAAGCAACATTCAGTTGGTGGTACAGTAACTGAAAAGGGTTGGGAACAGTTATAGTTGTGGGGTTTGTGTAAACCAGTTGTTTTGCCACGGCAGGAGGATGACGTGGAGACTCAGTTTGGACGGGTCCACTGCACCATGAAGGGGGTTCCCAAGGGCAGTCGCCCCGTCATCATGACCTTCCACGATATTGGACTGAACTGTATGTTTTGTTGTTGTTGTGAGAGACCTCTGTCTGGGCAATCCAGTTGGTCTTAAGTTTACTTTATTGTTATTGTGCACATCTGGCAGCTAAGAGATAAGTTCCATTCCACATTGATATGCATCTAAACCAGTGAGAGCACAGCCCTTTGATGACAAACAGAACTTTCAACAAATGACTTGTTTTTTAATGTGTTCATTCAGACTTGCATGTCATGATCTGTATACAGTCCCATATGGTTGTTCAATTCAATGTCCATTTCAAAACCCCATTTAGGAGCACTTTGCTGAACTTGTCTTATATTCTCCTGTGTGTCTAGACAAGTCGTGCTTCAACCCCCTGTTCAGCCACGAGGACATGCAGGAGATCATGAGACACTTTGCAGTGTGCCACGTTGATGCCCCTGGGCAGCATGAGGGTGCCTCCACTCTCTCCACAGAGTGAGTGACCAGTGCCAACTTCAATTAGCAGCATGAATTTGTGCCTTGCAGGCGGGTTATTGAGTTGAAGATTCTCTGGTGGTTGTAGTCCTCAGTGTACCATGAAATTGATTAGAAACAAATTAGTCAGATCCAAGGATTTCACATGGCACAGATCCCATCTGATCTAGTCCCATCTATTGTTAGTCTTAGTGGACACTGGGATCTAGTCCCATCTATTGTTAGTGAACACTGGGATCTAGTCTCATCTGTTGTTAGTTAACACTGGGATCTACTGTAGTCCCATCTGTTGTTAGTGGACACTGGGATCTAGTCCCATCTGTTGTTAGTGTTGGCAGTTGATGTTATTCTTCAATAACACAAACAACAAAGCAAATCAGGGCGAGAATAATAGGTTTATTTGAGAAGGACAAATCAACCTGTTATGCTGGGAGTTAGATGTTCAGTCTCCCCTGTCCTCAGCTTTTCGCCACTGAACAAAGGAACAGGATGCCATTTATAACCCCCCACCCCCCCCCCCACCCCAGCCTAGGTTGGTTGACCAATCAGAAGTCCTTGCAGTACAACTTGGCCAAAGGCCAAATAACAAGTATCCTGCTCCCAACTCAATGTACAGACCAATGAAAGCGTGTACCTCTGAGTTCAGGAGTGATATTCCACAGATTCTAAACAGATGTTGAACTGAAAAACTAACTCTTATTGATCGTTAACTCTAGTCCTTTCGTCCTCTGCTTTGTGTATTTATCTTCAAAATTGTCTTAGATTGGTGAACACTGGGATCTAATCCCATCTGTTGTTAGTGTTAGTGGACACTGGGATCTAGTCCCATCTGTTGTTAGTGGACAATGAGATCTAATCCCATCTGTTGTGAGTGAACACTGAGATCTAGTCTCATTTCGTTGTTAGTGAACACTGGCATCTAGTCCCATCTGTTGTTTGTGTTTGTGGACACTTGGACCTAGTCCCATCTGTTGTTAGTGGAGACTGGGATCTAGTCCCATCTGTTGTTAGTGTTAGTGGACACTGGGATCTAGTCCCATCTGTTGTTAGTGAACACTGGGATCTAGTCCCATCTGTTGTTAGTGGAGACTGGAATCTAGTCCCATCTGTTGTTAGTGGACACTGGGTTTTAGTCCCATCTGTTGTTAGTGTTAGTGGACACTGGGATCTAGTCACATCTGTTGTTAGTGAACACTGGGATCTAGTCCCATCTGTTGTTAGTGAACACTGGGATCTAGTCCCATCTGTTGTTAGTGGAGACTGGGATCTAGTCCCATCTGTTGTTAGTGTTAGTGGACACTGGGATCTAGTCCCATCTGTTGTTAGTGAACACTGGGATCTAGTCCCATCTGTTGTTAGTGAACACTGGGATCTAGTCCCATCTGTTGTTAGTGAACACTGGGATCTAGTCCCATCTGTTGTTAGTGAAAACTGGGATCTAGTCCCATCTGTTGTTAGTGAACACTGGGATCTAGTCCCATCTGTTGTTAGTGGACACTGGGATCTAGTCCCATCTGTTGTTAGTGTTTGTGGACACTTGGGCCTAGTCCCATCTGTTGTTAGTGAACACTGGGATCTTGTCCCATCTGTTGTTAGTGGAGACTGGGATCTAGTCCCATCTGTTGTTAGTGTTAGTGGACACTGGGATCTAGTCCCATCTGTTGTTAGTGAACACTGGGATCTAGTCCCATCTGTTGTTAGTGGAGACTGGAATCTAGTCCCATCTGTTGTTAGTGGACACTGGGTTTTAGTCCCATCTGTTGTTAGTGGACACTGGGTTTTAGTCCCATCTGTTGTTAGTGTTAGTGGACACTGGGATCTAGTCCCATCTGTTGTTAGTGGACACTTGGATCTAGTCCCATCTGTTGTTAGTGGACACTGGGATCTAGTCCCATCTGTTGTTAGTGGACAATGGGATCTCGTCCCATCTGTTGTTAGTGTTAGTGGATATCAGGACTAAGAGCAGCTGCCTGCCATGCTATTCCACATGGCACCTGGCCCACAAGACTCTTAAACAGTCAACATCGGGGACTGAGTCACTCCTAGGCTACTGTAGGTCACTCTACATGAATGTGGAGGTAGTAGAATGTTTCCAGTGAGAAAATAGATCATATCCACAGGGTTGAAAGACAATGACAAGGCACCAACAGATAACAAATGGATGATACATTCATTTGAAACATGTCAACAACAACAACATGTTTGAGAGACAAGTTTGGCACAATAACATTATGTCTGCATCCTAAATGGCACCCTATTCCCTTTACAGTGCCCTACTTGTAAGTAGTGCACAATATAGGGAATAGGTTGCCATTTGGGACACATTCATGACTTGTTTTGTGTTAGTGATGATGAGGAGCACTTGAGGTAACTTGTTTTCTGGTCTTCCGCTGCAGGTACACCTACCCCTCTATGGACCAGCTCTCTGAGATTCTCCCTCAGGTCCTCAAGCACTTTCGGTAAATCCCAGATCAACGTTTATTTGTCACATACACAGTTTACAGCAGGTATAAACGGTGCAGGTAAATGTGTACTGGCAAGCTGCCTCAACAGTGCAGTACAAATATCAACATAAACATGATTTAAAATATATGTATATTTACACTACCGTTCAAAGGTTTGGGGTCACTTATACATTTCCTTGCATTTTTTTGTCCATTAAATTAACATCAAATTGATCAGAAATACAATGTAGACATTGTTAATGTTGTAAATGACTGTTGTAGCTGGAAATGGCAGAGATTTTTATGGAATATCTACATTGGCGAACAGAGGACCATTATCAGCAACCATCAGTCCTGTGTTCCAATGGCACGTTGTGTTAGCTAATCCAAGTTTATCATTTGGGCGGCAGGGTAGCCTAGTGGTTAGAGCATTGGACTAGTAACCGAAAGGTTGCAAGTTCAAATCCCCGAGCTGACAAGGTACAAAATCTGTCGTTCTGCCCCTAAACAGGCAGTTAACCCACTGTTCCTAGGCTGTTATTGAAAATAAGAATTTGTTCTTAACTGACTTGCCTAGTAAAATAAAGGTTAAAGAAAAAAAATGCATTAGAAAACCCTTTTGCAGTTATGTTAGCACAGCTGAAAACTGTCGTGCTTATTAAACAAGCAATAAAACTGGCCGCCTTTAGACAAGTTGAGTATCTGGAGCATCAGCATTTGTGGGTTCACTTACAGGCTCAAAATGGCCAGAAACAAAGAACTTTCTTCTGAAACTCGTCAGTCTATTTTTGTTCTGAGAAATCATAAAATGTATTTATTACATTTACATTTACATTTAAGTCATTTGGCAGACGCTCTTATCCAGAGCGACTTACAAATTGGTGAATTCACCTTATGACATCCAGTGGAACAGCCACTTTACAATAGTGACAGCCACTTTACAATTTATATAGCCCTTCTTACATCAGCTTATATATCAAAGTGCTGTACAGAAACCCAGCCTAAAACCCCAAACAGCAAGCAATGCAGGCGTAAAAGCACGGCTATAAATGAAGGCTATTCCATGCAAGAAATTGCCAAGAAACTGAAGATCTCGTACAACGCTGTGTACGTCCCGGAGTCGCCTCTTCACTGTTGACGTTGAGACTGGTGTTTTGCGGGTACTATTTAATGAAGCTGCCAGTTGAGGACTTGTGAGGCATCTGTTTCTCAAACTAGACACTCTAATGTACTTGTCCTCTTGCTCAGTTGTGCACCGGGGCCTCCCACTCCTCTTTCTATTCTGGTTAGGGCCAGTTTGCGCTGTTCTGTGAAGGGAATAGTACACAACGTTGTACGAGATCTTCAAATTTCTTGACAATTTCTCGCATGGAATAGCCTTCATTTCTCAGAACAAGAATAGATTGACGAGTTTCAAAAGAAAGGACTTTGTTTCTGGCCATTTTGAGCCTGTAATCAAACCCGCTGATGCTCCAGATACTCAACTAGTCTAAAGAAGGACAGTTTTATTTCTTCTTTAATCAGAAAAAGAGTTTTCAGCTTTGCTAACATAACTGCAAAACTGTTTTCTAATGATCAATTAGCCTTTTAAAATGATAAACTTGGATTAGCTAACACAACGTGCCATTGGAACACAAGAGTGATGGTTGCTGATAATGGGCCTCTGTACGCCTACAGTATGAAAATATTCCATAAAAAATAATCCGTTTCCTGCTACAATAGTCATTTACAACATTAACAATATCTACACTGTATTTATGATCAATTGATGTTATTTTAAAGGACAAAAAAATGTGATTTTCTTTCAAAAAACAAAGACATTTCTAAGCGACCCCTAACTCTTGAACAGTAGTGTATATTTAACCAGGCAAGATTTTGCTTATGATTGATTTGTTTTACCATTGAGAAACAGTTGTTTTAATAAATGCTTTCAAGTGTTATCCTCCTGGATCAAAAGACATTTATTATGTGGATAACTAAATATAAATTAATTAAAATAAATTTGAAGAGGTTTATATCCTCTTATTATTAGAAGCTTCAAACTCCCATCAAACCTCTTATTGTTTCCTTTCAGGTTTAAGAGTGTCATTGGACTGGGCAGTGGTGCTGGTGCCTACATCCTCGCTAGATTTGCTGTGAGTGGATTTTGTTGCTGTTGAACTTTTTTTGTTTTGTTAAATTGAGCAGCTAAACTAGGATTTAAACCTAGTAAAAGTCCTTCAACATACCACAGTGTTGATACTGATAACATAATCTTGATAATTGTTATAGCCAAGCAAATCAAATCAAATTGTATTGGTCACATACACATGGTTAGCAGATGTTATTGCGAGTGTAGCGAAATGCTTGTGCTTCTAGTTCCAACCGTGCAGCAATATCTAACATGTAATCTGACAATTCCACTACCTAATACACACAAATCTAAGTTAAGGAATGAAATAAGAATATATACATATAAATATATGGATGAGCGATGACAGAGCGCATAGGCAAGATGCAATAGATGGTTTAAAATAAAGTATATACATATGAGATGAGTAATGCAAGATATGTTAACATTATTAAAGTGGCATTATTAAAGTGTCTTTTGGAATGTTCGTTTGTTTGTACACATCTACACTGTTCTGTACTGACACTGAATAACCTGTGTGATGGTTGTCATCGAGTTAGACGAACCCCTGAAACAATGAAGCTCATAGTAGATATCACAACAAAGTTCATCTTGTTGTGATAAGTGTTTGTGTCATTTCCTGCTCTCTGAATCCTAAATATGTCCCAAATGGGTTGTGCTATGTTCTTCATTGCTTTATTCTTCCTGTCTACAGCTGAACCATCCAGATAAGGTTGAGGGACTTGTCCTCATCAATATCAATGCACGTGCCGAGAGCGTGATAGATTCACTTACACACAAGGTAGCATAGCATAGCATAACTAACATAGCATAGCATGACTAACATAAGATAACATAATTAACATAGCATAACATAGCATAACTAACATAACAGAGCATAGCATAACTAGCATAGCATAACTAACATAGCATAACTAACATAACAGAGCATAGCATAACTAGCATAGCATAACTAACATAGCATAACTAACATAACATAGCATAGCATAACTAGCATAGCATAACATAGCATAACTAACATAGCATAACTAACATAACATAGCACAGCATAACTAACAGAGCAAAGCATACCATAGCATAATTAACAGAACATAGCATAACTAGCATAACATAACATAGCAAAATGAACATAACTAACATAGCATAGCATAGCATAACTAACAAAGTTAAGTTAAGTGCTTTTGAAAATGTAAATAAAAGAATATGCAAGATCTGTATTTGTTTTGTATTATTTTTAAGACCCTCCAACATAACAATCCACATTGTGGTGGGTCTTTCAGGCTAACATAACAATCCACATTGTGGTGGGTCTTTCAGGCTAACATAACAATCCATATTGTGGTGGGTCTTTCAGGCTAACATAACAATCCACATTGTGGTGGGTCTTTCAGGCTAACATAACAATCCACATTGTGGTGGGTCTTTCAGGCTAACATAACAATCCACATTGTCTTTTAGGCTAAGCTCATGGTGACATGCTGATTTACTCTGATAGAGTTCAATTCTTAGGGGATCATGTATAAATATGCTTTAATGTCCTTTGTGTTTGATCAGAGCCTGGCTTGGAGGAGCCTGCACACACCACTGTAAACTCCCAACTCTCTCTCTGTTCAGATGACTGGCTGGATCCAAGCACTTCCTGATCATGTTCTAAACCACATGTTTGGAAAGGTAAGGGTTAGATAGAAACAGGAACTATAGTAGCACTAACACCTTAATGACTATTTCTGTTTAATCTACTACACTACAACCACTGACAGTCCATATGGAATTTTTATTTTATTTTTTATTTTACTAGGCAAGTCAGTTAAGAACAAATACTTATTTTCAATGACGGCCTAGGAACAGTGGGTTAACTGCCTGTTCAGGGGCAGAACGACAGATTTGTACCTTGTCAGCTCGGGGGTTTGAACTTGCAACCTTTCGGTTATTAGTCCAACGCTCTAACCACTAGGCTACCCTGCCGCCCCAAAGAGCAACATATTGTTTTGAAACATCCTAAAGATGTAGCTTTGTTCAATAAACTGTCAATATAAGACTTCTGTCCCCCTCTGGATGCTACAGTATATGCATGATTATGAATGATACAATTACATTTATATTTAACTAGCTATGAATTGTTGTGAAACATCAACCCTTTGTTATGGATGTTTATAGTCAGTGTCATAACACATTACGTGTGTATTATAAGGCATTATAAACTATGTTATAATGCATTATAAGTATGTACATCATAGAAAGCGTTACCATGGAGATTTGTTCTTTGCGCCACAGGAGGAGATCCAGAACAACCCTGATCTGATCGCCACATACCGCAACCACATCACCAATGATGTCAACCAGTCCAACCTGGCCCAGTTCTTCAAGTCCTACCAGAGCCGCAGGGGCCTGGAGATGGAGAGGCCTGTCCCAGGGAGAAACATTAACGCCAGAACTCTGCAGTACGTCACACGGACCGACTCAGCATCAGGACCCTGACTCCACCTGGCCACATGACCTGACCAGGGAAAACTCAGGGCCCTAGCCACTCATGACTGTTTCAGTTATGATATTGACTACGAGTACTAGTTATGATATTGACTATGAGTATTAGTTATGATATTGACTACGAGTACTAGTTATGATTTTGACTACGAATACTAGTTATGATATTGACTACGAATACTAGTTATGATATTGACTACGAGTACTAGTTATGATATTGACTACGAATACTAGTTATGATATTGACTACGAGTACTAGTTATGATATTGACTACGAGTACTAGTTATGATATTGACTACGAGTACTAGTTATGATATTGACTACGAGTACTAGTTATGATATTGACTACGAGTACTAGTTATGATATTGACTACGAAAGTACTAGTTATGATATTGACTACGAGTACTAGTTATGATATTGACTACGAGTACTAGTTATGATATTGACTACGAGTACTAGTTATGATATTGACTACGAGTACTAGTTATGATATTGACTACGAGTACTAGTTATGATTTTGACTGAGTATTAGTTATGATTTTGACTATGAGTATTAGTTATGATATTGACTATGAGTATTAGTTATGATATTGACTATAAGTATTAGTTATGATTTTTACTATAAGTATTAGTTATGATATTGACTATGAGTATTAGTTATGATATTGACTATGAGTATTAGTTATGATATTGACTATGAGTACTAGTTATGATATTGACTATGAGTATTAGTTATGATATTGACTATGAGTATTAGTTATGATATTGACTATGAGTATTAGTTATGATTTTGACTATGAGTATTAGTTATGATATTAACTATGAGCATTATTAGTTATGATATTGACTATGAGTATTAGTTATGATTTTGACTATGAGTATTAGTTATGATATTAACTATGAGCATTATTAGTTATGATATTGACTATGAGTATTAGTTATGATTTTGACTATGAGTATTAGTTATGATTTTGACTATGAGTATTAGTTATGATTTTGACTATAAGTATTAGTTATGATATTGACTATGAGTATTAGTTATGATATTGACTATGAGTATTAGTTATGATATTGACTATGAGTACTAGTTATGATATTGACTATGAGTACTAGTTATGATATTGACTATGAGTACTAGTTATGATATTGACTATGAGTACTAGTTATGATATTGACTATGAGTATTAGTTATGATATTGACTATGAGTATTAGTTATGATATTGACTATAAGTATTAGTTATGATTTTGACTATGAGTATTAGTTATGATTTTGACTATGAGTATTAGTTATGATTTTGACTATGAGTATTAGTTATGATATTGACTATGAGTATTAGTTATGATATTGACTATGAGTATTAGTTATGATATTGACTATGAGTATTAGTTATGATATTAACTATGAGCATTATTAGTTATGATATTGACTATGAGTATTAGTTATGATTTTGACTATGAGTATTAGTTATGATATTAACTATGAGCATTATTAGTTATGATATTGACTATGAGTATTATTTATGATATTGACTATGAGTATTAGTTATGATATTGACTATGAGTACTAGTTATGATATTGACTATGAGTATTAGTTATGATTTTGACTATGAGTATTAGTTATGATATTGACTATGAGTATTAGTTATGATATTGACTATGAGTATTAGTTATGATATTAACTATGAGTATTAGTTATGATATTGACTATGAGTATTAGTTATGATATTGACTATGAGTATTAGTTATGATATTAACTATGAGTATTAGTTATGATATTGACTATGAGTATTAGTTATGATATTGACTATGAGTATTAGTTATGATATTGACTATGAGTATTAGTTATGATATTAACTATGAGCATTATTAGTTATGATATTGACTATGAGTATTAGTTATGATTTTGACTATGAGTATTAGTTATGATATTAACTATGAGCATTATTAGTTATGATATTGACTATGAGTATTAGTTATGATTTTGACTGAGTATTAGTTATGATTTTGACTATGAGTATTAGTTATGATTTTGACTATGAGTATTAGTTATGATATTGACTATGAGTATTAGTTATGATATTGACTATGAGCATTATTAGTTATGATATTGACTATGAGTATTATTTATGATATTGACTATGAGTATTAGTTATGATATTGACTATGAGTACTAGTTATGATATTGACTATGAGTATTAGTTATGATTTTGACTATGAGTATTAGTTATGATATTGACTATGAGTATTAGTTATGATATTGACTATGAGTATTAGTTATGATATTGACTATGAGTATTAGTTATGATTTTGACTATGAGTATTAGTTATGATATTGACTATGAATATTAGTTATGATATTGACTATAAGTATTAGTTATGATATTGACTATGAGTATTAGTTATGATATTGACTATGAGTATTAGTTATGATATTGACTATGAGTATTAGTTATGATTTTGACTATGAGTATTAGTTATGATATCGACTATGAGTATTAGTTATGATATTGACTATGAGTATTAGTTATGATATTGACTATGAGTATTCGTTATGATATTGACTATGAGTATTAGTTATGATTTTGACTATGAGTATTAGTTATGATATTGACTATGAGTATTAGTTATGATATTGACTATTAGTATTAGTTATGATATTGACTATGAGTATTAGTTATGATATTGACTATGAGTATTAGTTATGATATTGACTATGAGTATTAGTTATGATATTGACTATGAGTATTAGTTATGATATTAACTATGAGCATTATTAGTTAAGTAGCTAATTCATCTGCTGACTCCTGCAGGTGTCCTGCTCTGTTGGTGGTGGGAGACAGCTCCCCTGCAGTCGAGGCTGTGGTCGAGAGCAACGCAAAGCTCAACCCAACACAGACCACACTGCTCAAGGTGAGTTTAATGTGTGGCTCAGACAGATGTAACAATTCATATTACTGTCAAAAGTACTTTGTAAGTAAAGATTCGCAACCACAATGTCATTGAACATCCAAGAACAATACAGTGCCTTGCGAAAGTATTCGGCCCCCTTGAACTTTGCGACCTTTTGCCACATTTCAGGCTTCAAACATAAAGATATAAAACTGTATTTTTTTGTGAAGAATCAACAACAAGTGGGACACAATCATGAAGTGGAACGACATTTATTGGATATTTCAAACTTTTTTTTAACAAATCAAAAACTGAAAAATTGGGTGTGCAAAATTATACAGCCCCCTTAAGTTAATACTTTGTAGCGCCACCTTTTGCTGCGATTACAGCTGTAAGTCACTTGGGGTATGTCTCTATCAGTTTTGCACATCGAGAGACTGAAATGTTTTCCCATTCCTCCTTGCAAAACAGCTCGAGCTCAGTGAGGTTGGATGGAGAGCATTTGTGAACAGCAGTTTTCAGTTCTTTCCACAGATTCTCGATTGGATTCAGGTCTGGACTTTGACTTGGCCATTCTAACACCTGGATATGTTTATTTTTGAACCATTCCATTGTAGATTTTGCTTTATGTTTTGGATCATTGTCTTGTTGGAAGACAAATCTCCGTCCCAGTCTCAGGTCTTTTGCAGACTCCATCAGGTTTTCTTCCAGAATGGTCCTGTATTTGGCTCCATCCATCCTCCCATCAATTTTAACCATCTTCCCTGTCCCTGCTGAAGAAAAGCAGGCCCAAACCATGATGCTGCCACCACCATGTTTGACAGTGGGGATGGTGTGTTCAGGGTGATGAGCTGTGTTGCTTTTACGCCAAACATAACGTTTTGCATTGTTGCCAAAAAGTTCAATTTTGGATTCATCTGACCAGAGCACCTTCTTCCACATGTTTGGTGTGTCTTCCAGGTGGCTTGTGGCAAACTTTAAATGACACTTTTTATGGATATCTTTAAGAAATGGCTTTCTTCTTGCCACTCTTCCATAAAGGCCAGATTTGTTCAATATACGACTGATTGTTGTCCTATGGACAGAGTCTCCCACCTCAGCTGTAGATCTCTGCAGTTCATCCAGAGTGATCATGGGCCTCTTGGCTGCATCTCTGATCAGTCTTCTCCTTGTATGAGCTGAAAGTGTAGAGGGACGGCCAGGTCTTGGTAGATTTGCAGTGGTCTGATACTCCTTCCATTTCAATATTATCGCTTGCACAGTGCTCCTTGGGATGTTTAAAGCTTGGGAAATATTTTTGTATCCAAATCCGGCTTTAAACTTCTTCACAACAGTATCTCGGACCTGCCTGGTGTGTTCCTTGTTCTTCATGATGCTCTCTGCGCTTTTAATGGAACTCTGAGACTATCACAGTGCAGGTGCATTTATACGGAGACTTGATTACACACAGGTGGATTGTATTTATCATCATTAGTCATTTAGGTCAACATTGGATCATTCAGGGATCCTCACTGAACTTCTGGAGAGAGTTTGCTTCACTGAAAGTAAAGGGGCTGAATAATTTTGCACGCCCATTTTTTCAGTTTTTGATTTGTTAAAAAAAAGTTTGAAATATCCAATAAATGTCGTTCCACTTCATGATTGTGTCCCACTTGTTGTTGATTCTTCACAAAAAAATACAGTTTTATATCTTTATGTTTGAAGCCTGAAATGTGGCAAAAGGTTGCAAAGTTCAAGGGGGCCGAATACTTTCGCAAGGCACTGTACATGTGATTGATAATGAGAAAGGGTTGTTATGATCAAATGAGGGTTGGTTGGCCAATGATCTTTTGTCTCTGTCCAATCAGATGGCTGACTGTGGAGGACTTCCCCAGGTGAGTCAGCCTGGCAAACTGACAGAGGCCTTCAAGTACTTCATCCAGGGCATGGGTTACAGTAAGTATCATGGGTTACAGTAAGTATCGTGGGTTACAGTAAGTATCATGGGTTACAGTAAGTATCGTGGGTTACAGTAAGTATCGTGGGTTACAGTAAATATCATGGGTTACAGTAAATATCGTGGGTTACAGTAAGTATCATGGGTTACAGTAAGTATCGTGGGTTACAGTAAGTATCGTGGGTTACAGTAAGTATGGTGGGTTACAGTAAGTATCATGGGTTACAGTAAGTATCGTGGGTTACAGTAAGTATCGTGGGTTACAGTAAGTATCGTGGGTTACAGTAAGTATCGTGGGTTACAGTAAGTATCATGGGTACAGTAAGTATCATGGGTACAGTAAGTATCGTGGGTTACAGTAAGTATCGTGGGTTACAGTAAGTATCATGGGTTACAGTAAGTATCATGGGTACAGTAAGTATCGTGGGTTACAGTAAGTATCATGGGTTACAGTAAGTATCGTGGGTTACAGTAAGTATCATGAGTTACAGTAAGTATCATGGGTACAGTAAGTATCATGGGTTAGAGTAAGTATCGTGGGTTACAGTAAGTATCATGGGTTACAGTAAGTATCGTGGGTTACAGTAAGTATCGTGGGTTACAGTAAGTATCGTGGGTTACAGTAAGTATCGTGGGTTACAGTAAGTATCGTGGGTTACAGTAAGTATCATGGGTTACAGTAAGTATCGTGGGTTACAGTAAGTATCATGAGTTACAGTAAGTATCATGGGTACAGTAAGTATCATGGGTTAGAGTAAGTATCGTGGGTTACAGTAAGTATCATGGGTTACAGTAAGTATCGTGGGTTACAGTAAGTATCGTGGGTTACAGTAAGTATGGTGGGTTACAGTAAGTATGGTGGGTTACAGTAAGTATCATGGGTTACAGTAAGTATCGTGGGTTACAGTAAGAATCGTGGGTTACAGTAAATATCATGGGTTACAGTAAGTATCATGGGTTACAGTAAGTATCATGGTTACAGTAAGTATCATGTGTACAGTAAGTATCGTGGGTTACAGTAAGTATCGTGGGTTACAGTAAGTATCGTGGGTTACAGTAAGTATCATGGGTTACAGTAAGTACCGTGGGTTACAGTAAGTATCATGGGTTACAGTAAGTACCGTGGGTTACAGTAAGTATCGTGGGTTACAGTAAGTATCGTGGGTTACAGTAAGTATCATGGGTTACAGTAAGTATCGTGGTTTACAGTAAGTATCGTGGGTTACAGTAAGTATGGTGGGTTACAGTAAGTATGGTGGGTTACAGTAAGTATCATGGGTTACAGTAAGTATCACGGGTTACAGTAAGAATCGTGGGTTACAGTAAATATCGTGGGTTACAGTAAGTATCGTGGGTTACAGTAAGTATCATGGGTTACAGTAAGTATCGTGGGTTACAGTAAGTATCATGGGTTACAGTAAGTATCATGGGTTACAGTAAGTATCATGGGTTACAGTAAGTATCATGGGTACAGTAAGTATCATGGGTTACAGTAAGTATCATGGGTTACAGTAAGTATCATGGGTTACAGTAAGTATCGTGGGTTACAGTAAGTATCGTGGGTTACAGTAAGTATCGTGGGTTACAGTAAGTATCGTGGGTTACAGTAAGTATCGTAAC
This sequence comes from Oncorhynchus masou masou, assembly GCF_036934945.1. Classification (NCBI taxonomy): domain Eukaryota; kingdom Metazoa; phylum Chordata; class Actinopteri; order Salmoniformes; family Salmonidae; genus Oncorhynchus; species Oncorhynchus masou. The sequence goes on along the minus strand of NC_088240.1, from coordinate 98,960,735 downwards.
ACACATTTCCACTATCCCTGCACCTAAACACACGTTTCCACTATCCCTGCACCCAAACACACAATGTTTCCACTATCCCTGCACCCAAACACACAATGTTTCCACTATCCCTGCACCCAAACACACAATGTTTCTACATTATCCCAAACACACGTTTCCACTTCACAGAAGCTGTCGTTGTCATGTGCTGAGAGAAAACTGAAGAACAATAACTAAAATGTAGCTACCAGCCTCCGAGTGTACCCAGAGACTATTCACTTTCTATGACAGTGCTTCTCATTGGTGTCCATCCTCCACTAAGACTAGGGGCTCTATTCAAACGGTGTCGCTGAAGTGTTAGAAATGTAACGGTTGAGGCGACGTACTGTGTGTAGCATTTACCGTGAGTGCCGTCTCTGCATTGCATCTCAATCACGCTGTAACACGGAATTTCCGCGATACGGATTGAATAGAGCCCTCAGGCTCTGGTCAAAGCAATACACTATATAGGGAATAGGGTGGACGTGACAATTACATTGATGGAAGCTACACTCTATCTGCAATATTAAAGCTGATCTACCCCCTGAACATTAAAAAAAATATGTATGCTATGCTAGTTATGCTAGCTAGTTATCCTTCTCTTAGTGTCCTCAGCCAGCATGACCAGACTGGTGAGGTCCCGCACCGCCTCAGGCTCCAGCATCGCCTCCTGCGACAGCAGCAGGAGCCGCTCTCACACCAACGACCACCAGCCCGCCCGGGAGCACACCGACGTGTCCATGGAGAATGTCTCCAACAGCACCGTAGATCAGACCGTTGTCGTGTCCAGCAGCAAGACTGAGGACGTCTGCTAGTGCCCTGGTCACTGAAAGGTCATAGGTTGTCTCCCTATTTCCTTTATAGTGCACTACTTTTGACTATGTGGGAAATAGGGAGCCATTTGGGACACAACCTCATAACCCCTGTCCTGTCTACCCTACTGCCTGTGTTGCTGCTGACAACAAACCTTATAACCCCTGTCCTGTCTACCCTACTGCCTGTGTTGCTGCTGACAACGAACCTCATAACCCCTGTCCTGTCTACCCTACTGCCTGTGTTGCTGCTGACAACAAACCTCATAACCCCGGTCCCTACTGCCTGTGTTGCTGCTGACAACGAACCTCATAACCCCTGTCCCGTCCTGTCCCTACTGCCTGTGTTGCTGCTGACAACAAACCTCATAACCCCTGTCCCTACTGCCTGTGTTGCTGCTGACAACGAACCTCATAACCCCGGTCCCTACTGCCTGTGTTGCTGCTGACAACGAACCTCATAACCCCGGTCCCTACTGCCTGTGTTGCTGCTGACAACGAACCTCATAACCCCGGTCCCTACTGCCTGTGTTGCTGCTGACAACGAACCTCATAACCCCGGTCCCTACTGCCTGTGTTGCTGCTGACAACGAACCTCATAACCCCGGTCCCTACTGCCTGTGTTGCTGCTGACAACGAACCTCATAACCCCGGTCCCTACTGCCTGTGTTGCTGCTGACAACGAACCTCATAACCCCGGTCCCTACTGCCTGTGTTGCTGCTGACAACAAACCTCATAACCCCTGTCCCTACTGCCTTTGCTGCTGACAACAAACCTCATAACCCCTGTCCTGTCCTGTCCCTACTGCCTGTGTTGCTGCTGACAACAAACCTTATAACCCCTGTCCTGTCCCTACTGCCTGTGTTGCTGCTGACAACAAACCTCATAACCCCTGTCCTGTCCTGTCCCTACTGCCTGTGTTGCTGCTGACAACAAACCTTATAACCCCTGTCCTGTCCCTACTGCCTGTGTTGCTGCTGACAACAAACCTCATAACCCCTGTCCCTACTGCCTGTGTTGCTGCTGACAACGAACCTCATAACCCCTGTCCTGTCCCTACTGCCAGTGTTGCTGCTGACAATGAACCTCATAACCCCTGTCCCTACTGCCTGTGTTGCTGCTGACAATAAACCACAACATACGGCTATGATAGACTGTCCTCGGCCTATGCTCTGTTCTCACTGCATTGTGGGTAATAAGAGTTTATACCCAACGGTTGTCATACTGTATGTCATTTGGGTGATATGTAATCTGTATGGATGTTCCTCTGTGGAAATAGTATCTCTGATATTTATTGTTAGAATGTAACAATGTCGGGGGATTTTCCACCATTAACATGTAATGGACAGTTGTGGTGTTAAAGCCATCTGTGACTATTGTCTGGCTTTTTATATGTGATGGATCAAATTGATGACTCCCTATTTTATAACATGAGACGTCTGTAATACATAAAGAAATCATAATGACTGTAGCCATCAGTGATCCTAGGATGACGCTTAAATAAGCCCTGAGATAAGAATATGTATTAATGTTTGGTCAAATCTTTCAAATGATGAAAAATGGATTATATTAAGATTTAAATTATATAGAAAAGCAATGTATGTATAGTACCACTTTGTATTAAAGAAATAGCAAAAAAATGCAGAAGTTATTTTTACAAAATTTATTTGAAAAGATTTGTCACGACCCAAATCTTAATACTTTGTATTTATTTGAACCAATCAAATGTGACTTCCTGGATGAGTTTGTTTGTTGTTTATGATGACATTTGATATGGTATATGGTTTACTAGAGTATTGACCAATGAAATAAATGACAACACTTATTGAGCTGATCTCAATCAAATTTCAATCAATAAAAAGTTGCTACACTTTTAACTGACTTGACAATGCAGACATTGAGACAAACACTATTATTGTTCACTAAGAGTCAATGGAAATCAATGCAAAACTGAGAAAATGTGAGAGAATCTTGTCTGATATACTGTACACTTTGCAGTAAACTACAAAATACTTGACTAAATGTTTTGAGCACAACAGTACATACACAGTAAGCTTAATGACATGACACAACAAGAGGGAAACAGAAGAGTATACAACAGGATGACCACTCGAGTGGTTAATGCCCTAACTTGGTAGAAGATTATCCCCACATGAATATGATGCATAATTACAATGGGTTTGACCCCTGTGTCCTACTATGGTATCATCACAAATACATGATCAACTTCCGCTAATATACTGAGTGTACAAAACATTCCATGACAGACTGACCAGGTGAATCCAGGTGAAAGATATGATCCCTTATTGATGTCACTTTGTTAAATCCACTTCAATCAGTGTAGATGAAGGGGAGGAGACGGGTTAAAGAAGGATGTTTAAGCCTTGAGACATGGATTGTGTTTGTGTGCCATTCTTAGGGTGAAAGGGCAAGACAAAAGATGTCAGTGCCTTTGAACAGGGTATGGTAGTAGGTGCCTTTGAACAGGGTACGGTAGTAGGTGCCTTTGAACAGGGTACGGTAGTAGGAGCCTTTGAACAGGGTATGGTAGTAGGTGCCTTTGAACAGGGTCTGGTAGTATGTGCCTTTGAACAGGGTATGGTAGTAGGTGCCAGGTGCACCGGTTTGTATCAAGAACTGCAACGCTGCTGGGTTTTTCACGCTCAACAGCTTCCCGTGTGTATCAAGAATGGTCCACCACCCAAAGGACATCCAGCCAATTTGGGAAGCATTGGAGTCAACATGGGCCAGCATCCCTGTGGAACGCTTTGGACACCTTGTAGAGTCAACATGGGCCAGCATCCCTGTGGAACGCTTTGGACACCTTGTAGAGTCAACATGGGCCAGCATCCCTGTGGAACGCTTTGGACACCTTGTAGAGTCAACATGGGCCAGCATCCCTGTGGAACGCTTTGGACACCTTGTAGAGTCAACATGGGCCAGCATCCCTGTGGAACGCTTTGGACACCTTGTAGAGTCAACATGGGCCAGCATCCCTGTGGAACGCTTTGGACACCTTGTAGAGTCCATTCTCTGACGAATTGAGACTGTTCTGAGGGCAAAAAGGGGTGCAACTCAATATTAGGAAGGTGTACTTAATGTTTTGTACACTGAGTGTATATTTAGATTGAAAAACACCTACATACCTTTTCGTTTCATTGAATGGAGGTTAAATAACAGATAAACCCTGTGCATAATTTTTGTGTGTGTTTTTTATCAAGATCATAATGAAGAGTTTGGGCAGGGTTCAACTGCAATGTTCTTCCATCCTCCTCCTGGGGACCTTAGAGGTGTGCAGCCTTTGTTCCAGCCTGGTACTTCAACTAACCAACAAATCATCAATCCCTTTATTCCAAGGAGTGTAAAGCTGGAGTCAATAATAACCTAAATTAACCTGTCCTCTGCTCAGTTCTCCCCAGTCCAATCCTAGCAAAGACTCTAAAAACGCTTGGCACTCAGCATTAAGGAGATGTATTTGGGTAAGGCCCCGCGGCAGACTAGCGTCTTACCCAGGGGTTGTACTTGTACACTAAACTACCTCATGCTACAGAAACAGGAGATGGTCTCCTGCCCTGTGGGCCATACGTTCAGGCTCGGACAAGGCTGCTCAGTTGATGACCTCATTGTGGTCGTAGTAGTGCTCCAGCTCAGAGAAGATGTCGTTGGGGTTCCTGCAGCTGAGGTTACAGAAGCAGGCGTTGATCCACATCACCTGCCATGTCAGAGTGGCTCCGTTGGGACACTCGAACTCCACCTCGATAGTCTTGGACTTGTAAGGGATGCAGCAGCGATCGTCTGTGGCCACGCAGACACCACAGTATTTTGGACGGTAGGGCTTCTTGCTGTTGCAGCCTGAGATTGTGAAGTTCTGGCTCTGCTCCTCCCTGTAAATGTTCAGACACTTCTTCCCTGGCTGAGGGGTTCATAGGTCAGAATCAACACTTGAGTGGTTGACACATGGAGTCAGAATACCGTTACACTGTCAAAACGATGTTCAACTGTATTGAGAAAACATGTGTCACCCATATGCCTTTAAAACCATGTTCATATGCACAATACATGAGTTGATGAAGTTGGGCCTGGATTCATTGAAAGCAAAAGTGAGAGATATTGTGTGTGTCTATAAAGTGTACTACTTTTGACCAGGGATTAACGTATTCCCTATAGAGTGCACTACTTTTGACCAGAGCCCTATGGGTAGTACACTTTATAGGGAATAGGGTGCCATTTAGGGCACAAGGCACGACAGATGTTCTCACCTTGATGTGCTTGGTGATGTCGACGTCACAGGGCCGGATGTTGCAGAGGCGCGACTCCTTGATCAACTCACACTGGTCGTTGGCGTTGGAGATCCTCAGGGACAGGCCACGTCCACAGGTCTTGGAACACGGGGACCAGGAGGTTGTCTGGGTAATGCAGTTCTTATGCCAGACCTCCTTGTGGCTGGCGCGCACTGCCATGTCAACAGAGGAACAGACTCCTGATTAGGGATGCCAAATTCCGGTGTCATACTTTCCAGGTCCATACCCAAACAGTTCGAACTACTAATTTTGAAAATTACTCTCCAGAAATAAGTCTCTCACTGTTGCCGCCTGCTACCGACCCCCCTCAGCTCCCAGCTGTGCCCTGGACACCATTTGTGAATTGATCGCCCCCCATCTAGCTTCAGAGTTTGTTCTTTTAGGTGACCTAAACTGGGATATGCTTAACACCCCGGCAGTCCTACAATCTAAGCTAGATGCCCTCAATCTCACACAAATCATCAAGGAACCCACCAGGTACAACCCTAACTCTGTAAACAAGGGCACCCTCATAGATGTCATCCTGACCAACTGGCCCTCCAGAAACACCTCCGCTGTCTTCAACCAGGATCTCAGCGATCACTGCCTCATTGCCTGTATCCGCTACGGAGCCGCAGTCAAACGACCACCCCTCAACACTGTCAAACGCTCCGTAAAACACTTCTGTGAGCAGGCCTTCCTAATTGACCTGGCCCGGGTATCCTGGAAGGACATTGACCTCATCCCGTCAGTTGAGGATGCCTGGTCATTCTTTAAAAGTAACTTCCTCACCATTTTAGATAAGCATGCTCCGTTCAAAAAATGCAGAACCAAGAACAGATACAGCCCTTGGTTCACTCCAGACCTGACTGCCCTCGACCAGCACAAAAACATCCTGTGGAGGACTGAAATAGCATCGAATAGTCCCCGCGATATGCAACTGTTCAGGGAAGTCAGGAACCAATACACGCAGTCAGTCAGGAAAGCTAAGGCCAGCTTCTTCAGGCAGAAGTTTGCATCCTGTAGCTCCAACTCCAAAAAGTTCTGGGACACTGTGAAGTCCATGGAGAACAAGAGCACCTCCTCTCAGCTGCCCACTGCACTGAGGCTAGGTAACACGGTCACCACCGATAAATCCATGATTATTGAAAACTTCAACAAGCATTTCTCAACGGCTGGCCATGCCTTCCGCCTGGCTACTCCAACATCGGCCAACAGCTCCGCCCCCACCGCAGCTTCTCGCCTAAGCCCTTCCAGGTTCTCCTTTACCCAAATCCAGATAGCAGATGTTCTGAAAGAGCTGCAAAACCTGGACCCGTACAAATCAGCTGGGCTTGACAATCTGGACCCTCTATTTCTGAAACTATCCGCCGCCATTGTCGCAACCCCTATTACCAGCCTGTTCAACCTCTCTCTCATATCGTCTGAGATCCCCAAGGATTGGAAAGCTGCCGCAGTCATCCCCCTCTTCAAAGGGGGAGACACCCTGGACCCAAACTGTTACAGACCTATATCCATCCTGCCCTGCCTATTTAAGGTCTTCGAAAGCCAAGTCAACAAACAGGTCACTGACCATCTCGAATCCCACCGTACCGTCTCCGCTGTGCAATCTGGTTTCCGAGCCGGTCACGGGTGCACCTCAGCCACACTCAAGGTACTAAACGATATCATAACCGCCATCGATAAAAGACAGTACTGTGCAGCCGTCTTCATCGACCTTGCCAAGGCTTTCGACTCTGTCAATCACCATATTCTTATCGGCAGACTCAGTAGCCTCGGTTTTTCGGATGACTGCCTTGCCTGGTTCACCAATTACTTTGCAGACAGAGTTCAGTGTGTCAAATCGGAGGGCATGCTGTCCGGTCCTCTGGCAGTCTCTATGGGGGTGCCACAGGGTTCAATTCTCGGGCCGACTCTTTTCTCTGTATATATCAATGATGTTGCTCTTGCTGCGGGCGATTCCCTGATCCACCTCTACGCAGACGACACCATTCTATATACTTCCGGCCCGTCCTTGGACACTGTGCTATCTAACCTCCAAACGAGCTTCAATGCCATACAACACTCCTTCCGTGGCCTCCAACTGCTCTTAAACGCTAGTAAAACCAAATGCATGCTTTTCAACCGATCGCTGCCTGCACCCGCATGCCCGACGAGCATCACCACCCTAGATGGTTCCGACCTTGAATATGTGGACACCTATAAGTACCTAGGTGTCTGGCTAGACTGTAAACTCTCCTTCCAGACTCATATCAAACATCTCCAATCGAAAATCAAATCAAGAGTCGGCTTTCTATTCCGCAACAAAGCCTCCTTCACTCACGCCGCCAAACTTACCCTAGTAAAACTGACTATCCTACCGATCCTCGACTTCGGCGATGTCATCTACAAAATTGCCTCCAACACTCTACTCAGCAAACTGGATGCAGTTTATCACAGTGCCATCCGTTTTGTCACTAAAGCACCTTATACCACCCACCACTGCGACTTGTATGCTCTAGTCGGCTGGCCCTCGCTACATATTCGTCGCCAGACCCACTGGCTCCAGGTCATCTACAAGTCCATGCTAGGTAAAGCTCCGCCTTATCTCAGTTCACTGGTCACGATGGCAACACCCATCCGTAGCACGCGCTCCAGCAGGTGTATCTCACTGATCATCCCTAAAGCCAACACCTCATTTGGCCGCCTTTCGTTCCAGTACTCTGCTGCCTGTGACTGGAACGAATTGCAAAAATCCCTGAAGTTGGAGACTTTTATCTCCCTCACCAACTTCAAACATGTGCTATCTGAGCAGCTAACCGATCGCTGCAGCTGTACATAGTCTATTGGTAAATAACCCACCCATTTTCACCTACCTCATCCCCACACTGTTTTTATTTATTTACTTCTCTGCTCTTTTGCACACCAGTATCTCTACCTGTACATGACCATCTGATCATTTATCACTCCAGTGCTAATCTGCAAGGTTGTAATTATTCGCCTACCTTCTCATGCCTTTTGCACACAATGTATATAGACTCGCCTTTTTTGTACTGTGTTATTGACTTGTTAATTGTTTACTCCATGTGTAACTCTGTGTTGTCTGCTCACACTGCTAAGCTTTATCTTGGCCAGGTCGCAGTTGCAAATGAGAACTTGTTCTCAACTAGCCTACCTGGTTAAATAAAGGTGAAATAAAATAAAACTCGCCCCCCCCCCCCAAAAAAAACGCCCAGGTTTTCCAGAAATCCTGGTTGGAAGATTCCTGGATTCCCTGCTTATTGATTTCAGGAATCTTCCAAATGGGTTTTCTGGGAAACCAATGGGCCCCATAGTGCTCTGGTCAAAAGTAGTGCACTACATAGGACATAGGGTACCATTTGAGATGCATTCCATAGAATGTAGTAGTGTACCTATCTCAGCAGGCCTGGGGTCTGCCTTGCGCGTCTTCCTGGGCTCGTCACAGATCCACTGCTCACAGCATCGGCCCGGCAGTTTGACCCGCCTGGGCGTCTGGCACCACACTCGGGGCGGTTGGGAGTCTGTGCAGAGCGGCACACAACCGATGGCGCCGTTTACACACAGACAGCGGTACTTACAGCTGGGTTGGAAGCTCTGACCGTTCCGGTAGATCACTCCGTCGTACTCGCAGCCTGTGCCCACCATGTCTGTTTGATAGATCATGTCAAATAATAAGAATCAGCGCTACACAGTAAAGTATATCCCCTATTGGTATACATAGGAAAACAAGAAGCGCGTTATAGTTGAGACTGTTCAATGTCGGCATTCCAGCTCGAAACGCCTTCCTCAAGAAAGACCCGTGTCAATGCACTGTGGCACACGAAGAAATACATGCATCAATTCAGTTGTCGAATCAAAACAACGTCCATTCGCATTACTGTATCTATATTTACAAACGGACTTCACAGCACAGTTGGAGATGATACAACAACACAACTCAAAGAGGAAAGTTATCTGACTTCACAGCACAGATGGAGATGATACAACGACACAACTCAAAGAGGAAAGTTATCTGACTTCACAGCACAGTTGGAGATGATACAACGACACAACTCAAAGAGGAAAGTTATCTGACTTCACAGCACAGATGGAGATGATACAACGACACAACTCAAAGAGGAAAGTTATCTGACTTCACAGCACAGATGGAGATGATACAACGACACAACTCAAAGAGGAAAGTTATCTGACTTCACAGCACAGATGGAGATGATACAACGACACAACTCAAAGAGGAAAGTTATCTGACTTCACAGCACAGATGGAGATGATACAACGACACAACTCAAAGAGGAAAGTTATCTGACTTCACAGCACAGATGGAGATGATACAACGACACAACTCAAAGAGGAAAGTTATCTGACTTCACAGCACAGATGGAGATGATACAACGACACAACTCAAAGAGGAAAGTTATCTGACTTCACAGCACAGATGGAGATGATACAACGACACAACTCAAAGAGGAAAGTTATGACACTTACAGGCACATACTCCTTTTTCGTACCTCGGCTTGTCCACGCTGTAGTCACAGTACAGTCCCTTGTGGTAGTCACAGACGTCCGCCTCGTTGCAGGTCTCCCCCACCTGTTTGGAACAGGCCTTACAGCAGTCACAGCCGTCCATGAGCACACTGACCCCTGGCGGACACAAGGGGGCGCTCTTGGCACACTTGCACGGCCATTTGCAGTACGCTGTCCGGTTATACAGCTCTATGGTCGCCGTCAAGGGAGGCATGGCTGTGGAATGTTGGGAAAAGACCTGTAGGATGGACAGAACAACATTTATAAAATACTGGGTCATACTGGTGGGTTGGTCTATGGCATGTCATGTTGTGCTATTCCTGAAAACCCACAGAGTGGAGACCAGCAGCATCTCCAGGTTCATCACCACTACCTATGTCATTGGTCATGTGCACCAACAACTAACATCCCCCTTCACACAGCCAGTATAGTGATACAGTAGACAGGGGTTATATTGGGATGGGGTCACCCAGCCAGTATAGTGATACAGTAGACAGGGGTTATATTGGGATGGGGTCACCCAGGCAGTATAGTGATACAGTAGACAGGGGTTATATTAGGATGGGTCCACCTAGCCACTATAGTGATACAGTAGACAGGGGTTATATTGGGATGGGGTCACCCAGCCAGTATAGTGATACAGTAGACAGGGGTTATGGGGCCACCCAGCCAGTATAGTGATACAGTAGACAGGGGTCATATTGGGATGGGGTCACCCAGCCAGTATAGTGATACAGTAGACAGGGGTTATGGGGTCTCCCAGCCAGTATAGTGATACAGTAGACAGGGGTTATGGGGTCACCCAGCCAGTATAGTGATACAGTAGACAGGGGTTATGGGGTCACCCAGCCAGTATAGTAATACAGTAGACAGGGGTCATATTGGGATGGGGTCACCCAGCCAGTATAGTGATACAGTAGACAGGGGTTATGGGGTCTCCCAGCCAGTATAGTGATACAGTAGACAGGGGTTATGGGGTCACCCAGCCAGTATAGTGATACAGTAGACAGGGGTTATGGGGTCACCCAGCCAGTATAGTGATACAGTAGACAGGGGTTATGGGGTCACCCAGCCAGTATAGTGATACAGTAGACAGGGGTTATGGGGTCACCCAGCCAGTATAGTGATACAGTAGACAGGGGTTATGGGGTCACCCAGCCAGTATAGTGATACAGTAGACAGGGGTTATGGGGTCACCCAGCCAGTATAGTGATACAGTAGACAGGGGTCATATTGGGATGGGGTCACCCAGCCAGTATAGTGATACAGTAGACAGGGGTTATGGGGTCTCCCAGCCAGTATAGTGATACAGTAGACAGGGGTTATGGGGTCACCCAGCCAGTATAGTGATACAGTAGACAGGGGTTATGGGGTCACACAGCCAGTATAGTGATACAGTAGACAGGGGTCATATTGGGATGGGGTCACCCAGCCAGCATAGTGATACAGTAGACAGGGGTCATATTGGGATGGGGCCACCCAGCCAGTATAGTGATACAGTAGACAGGGGTTATGGGGCCACCCAGCCAGTATAGTGATACAGTAGACAGGGGTTATGGGGCCACACAGCCAGTATAGTGATACAGTAGACAGGGGTTATGGGGTCACACAGCCAGTATAGTGATACAGTAGACAGGGGTCATATTGGGATGGGGCCACCCAGCCAGTATAGTGATACAGTAGACAGGGGTTATGGGGCCACCCAGCCAGTATAGTGATACAGTAGACAGGGGTTATGGGGTCACCCAGCCAGTATAGTGATACAGTAGACAGGGGTTATGGGGCCACACAGCCAGTATAGTGATACAGTAGACAGGGGTTATGGGGTCACACAGCCAGTATAGTGATACAGTAGACAGGGGTTATGGGGCCACACAGCCAGTATAGTGATACAGTAGACAGGGGTTATGGGGCCACACAGCCAGTATAGTGATACAGTAGACAGGGGTTATGGGGTCACACAGCCAGTATAGTGATACAGTAGACAGGGGTTATGGGGTCACCCAGCCAGTATAGTGATACAGTAGACAGGGGTTATGGGGCCACCCAGCCAGTATAGTGATACAGTAGACAGGGGTTATGGGGCCACACAGCCAGTATAGTGATACAGTAGACAGGGGTTATGGGGTCACACAGCCAGTATAGTGATACAGTAGACAGGGGTCATATTGGGATGGGGCCACCCAGCCAGTATAGTGATACAGTAGACAGGGGTTATGGGGCCACCCAGCCAGTATAGTGATACAGTAGACAGGGGTTATGGGGTCACACAGCCAGTATAGTGATACAGTAGACAGGGGTCATATTGGGATGGGGCCACCCAGCCAGTATAGTGATACAGTAGACAGGGGTTATGGGGCCACCCAGCCAGTATAGTGATACAGTAGACAGGGGTTATGGGGCCACCCAGCCAGTATAGTGATACAGTAGACAGGGGTTATGGGGTCACCCAGCCAGTATAGTGATACAGTAGACAGGGGTTACATTGGAATGGGGCCTGTAGTTACATTCACCCCAAATTTGTTGTGGAAGGAAGTCGTTCTTCCAGGAACATTTTTAACAGTCGTACATGACGTCAGACCACAGCAGGTGGAAATATGTTTGATTCCAGAGGGAAACACTCGGACACATTTACAAACTAAGGCCAGGAGTTCCACCACCAACCTAAAGATTAAGAGAAAGTTGTGTATGAGGCTGCAGTACTGTAGACTGAAGATCAATGTAGGGTAGGGATCACATGCAAAACATACCCGTTTGTTCTTCCTTAGTCTTTACATTTATTGAATTCAATCTAGTTCAGTCAGCCCCATGGACACAAATACCAAACTGGATCTAGTGGTTTGGTTTCCCCTTATAAAGTAATCCACGGGACTAGTGACTGACAGAAATAAATCACTTTCAGGCCAGGGTCATTTAACCACACCTACCAAATAACACACTTTAAACTATATTAGTCAGAGACAGTACTGAGGTAGTACCTGACCTGTCATTAGCTGAGCTAAAATGAGAGAGAGTGGAAGAGAGAGTGAAGGAAAGAGAGAGTGAAGAGAGTAGAGCTAAGAGAGGAAGAGAGAGTAGAAGAAAGAGAGAGTGGAGGAGAGAGTAGAGGAAAGAGATAAAGAGAGAGTAGAGGAGAGAGTAGAGCTAAGAGAGGAAGAGAGAGTAGAGGAAAGAGAGGAGGAGAAAGTAGAGGAAAGAGATAAAGAGAGAGTAGAGGAGAGAATAGAGCTAAGAGAGGAAGAGAGAGTAGAGGAAAGAGAGGAGGAGAAAGTAGAGGAAAGAGATAAAGAGAGAGTAGAGGAGAGAATAGAGCTAAGAGAGGAAGGGAGAGTAGAGGAAAGAGAGAGTGGAGGAGAGAGTAGAGCTAAGAGAGGAAGAGAGAGTAGAGGAAAGAGAGGAAAGAGAGAGGAGGAGAAAGTAGAGGAAAGAGATAAAGGGAGAGTAGAGGAGAGAATAGAGCTAAGAGAGGAAGGGAGAGTAGAGGAAAGAACGAGTGGAGGAGAGAGTAGAGCTAAGAGAGGAAGAGAGAGTAGAGGAAAGAGAGTGGAGGAAAGAGTAGAGCTAAGAGAGGAAGAGAGAGTAGAGGAAAGAGAGAGAGTAGAGGAGAGAATAGAGCTAAGAGAGGAAGGGAGAGTAGAGGAAAGAGAGAGGGGAGGAGAGAGTAGAGCTGAGAGAGGAAGGGAGAGTAGAGGAAAGAGAGAGTGGAAGAGAGAGTAGAGGAAAGAGATAAAGAGAGAGTAGAGGAGAGAATAGAGCTAAGAGAGGAAGGGAGAGTAGAGGAAAGCGAGAGTGGAGGAGAGAGTAGAGCTAAGAGAGGAAGAGAGAGTAGAGGAGAGAGTAGAGCTAAGAGAGGAAGAGGGAGTAGAGGAAAGAGAGAGTGGAGGAGAGAGTAGAGGAGAGAGAGAAAGAGAGAGTGGAGGAGAGAGTAGAGCTCAGTAGAGGAAGAGGGAGTAGAGGAAAGAGAGAGTGGAGGAGAGAGTAGATTAAAGAGAGAAAGAGAGAGTGGAGGAGAGAGTAGAGCTAAGAGAGGAAGAGGGAGTAGAGGAAAGAGAGAGTGGAGGAGAGAGTAGAGGAAAGAGAGAAAGAGAGAGTGGAGGAGAGAGTAGAGCTAAGAGAGGAAAGAGAGAGTGGAGGATAGAGAGGAAAGAGAGAGTGGAGGAGAGAGTAGAGGAAAGAGAGTGGAGGAGAGAGTAGAGCTGAGTAGAGGAAGAGGGAGTAGAGGAAAGGAGAGAGTAGAGGAAAGAGAGAAAGAGAGAGTGGAGGAGAGAGTAGAGCTAAGAGAGGAAGAGGGAGTAGAGGAAAGAGAGAGTGGAGGAGAGAGTAGAGGAAAGAGAGAAAGAGAGAGTGGAGGAGAGAGTAGAGCTAAGAAAGGAAAGAGAGTGGAGGAGAGAGTAGAGGAAAGAGAGAGTGGAGGAGAGAGTAGAGGAAAGAGAGTGGAGGAGAGAGTAGAGGAGTGCCCAATCTTAGCGTTTCATGACTGTCTAGGTTTCTGCGCTAGCACAGATACAGATTCTGAGTAGGTCTATTGTATGATTAACATTGACAACACGATTATAGCCCAGTGTCAATTCAAAACCAATAATGGGTATTTGGCACCGCGCGCAAAAAGTCTCAATTACATAATCTAATCTGGATAGATGTGCACATCCTGCGATCATTTATACGTCTCATATTCTTATGATCTGTAATCCATAACCTGTAATCTTGAAAACCATAGATAAAATAAATCAAAAGTTAGCATGAACGTTAGAATTAAATCAAATAATTACTGTTACCTGATGAGTGCTGGCTACTATTAGAATCCACGGCAGAAGCCACCTCATTACGAGATTCCAATATCAACTTCATTGAACCCAGAATGAGATTCTTGTAACAAAAAAAAATAGAATTTATTCCACGAGCTCAGATTGTTGCAAAACGGCGCCGTGCAAATGACAGCCAGCGCCGATCAACGCTCGCTACAAGTGAGTCCTTCTGTCTGACGTCACATTTCGGGACAAACCCTGGAGTTTTGCTTTGGTGGTTTTAATCCCTTCCTTTTCTTCAGTCCCCACCTCCACACACACAAAAATATTTTTAAAAAGCTTGGGCTGACCAACAAAAATAAATAGTTGATACAACATAACATCATCTAAAGCTTCCCTGTATGTTGATTTATTAATAAAAACAATTTTAAACAAATTCAAACCAATCAACAATAAATCAACCAACCAGCAAACAAGGTGCCTGCCAGCCAGCCAGCCAGCCTGCCTGCCTGCCTGCCTGCCTGTCTGTCTGCCTGTCTGTCTGCCTGTCTGCCTGTCCGTCTGCCCGTCTGTCCATCTGCCTGTCTGTCTGCCTGCCTGTCTGTCTGCCTGTCTGCCTGTCTGCCTACCTGTCTGTCTGCCTATCTGCCTATCTGCCTGTCTGTCTGCCTGTCTGCCTGCCTGTCTGCCTGCCTGTCTGCCTGCCTGTCTGCCTGCCTGTCTGCCTGTCTGCCTGTCTGTCTGCCTGTCTGTCTGCCTGTCTGCCTGTTTGTCTGTCTGCCTGTCTGCCTGCCTGCCTGTCTGCCTGTCTGTCTCTGTTAATCATAAATTCATTTCATAGCCCAATAAAATGTCTAACACCCCAATTTAACTCACATAAACTTGAAGAATAACATCGCACATAAAATATGTGCTTTTAATAATCCCAGTCAAAGGTCAACTATAAACTTCACTCAAACAGTCACTTCTACAAGCAGATGCTCAAATACTTAGTGAATCATCGTTGTTGTGTTTCCAATGAGACGTTGAATTGACCGCTGCAAAGGGGTAAAAGGACAGGATTGAACTGAACCTCATATGGGCTGTCATTTCTGTAGCACGTACAGCACAGCACTGGGTAACACAGTTATACTATGGACAAGGACGACTGAGTTTGTTTGTGAATATACATTTTGATGCGGCAGGGTAGCCTAGTGGTTAGAGTGGAGGGGCGGCAGGGTAGCCTAGTGGTTAGAGTGGAAGGGCGGCAGGGTAGCCTAGTGGTTAGAGTGGAGGGGCGGCAGGGTAGCCTAGTGGTTAGAGTGGAGGGGCGGCAGGGTAGCCTAGTGGTTCGAGCGTTGGTTGCAAGTTCAAATCCCCGAGCTGACAAGGTACAAATCTGTCGTTCTGCCCCTGAACAGGCAGTTAACCCACTGTTCCTAGACCAGTTAACCCACTGTTCCTAGGCCGTCATTGAAAATAAGAATTTGTTCTTAACTGACTTGCCTAGTTAAATAAAGTTTTTTTTTAAAAGTCATTGTTATTTATTTCCAGTCTTGGATATGAGGGGCTTAGTAGCTCTGGTACTCTCAAAGAGGCTCAGCGTTCAGGGTTAACAAGCCACACAGGCCCCCTGGACCAGAGCTAAGAGCTAAGAAGTTAGAACATAATACTGTATTAATCCTAAAATGTTAGAGAGGAATACTGTATTAATCCTCAAATGTGAGAGGAATACTGTATTAATCCTAAAAGGTACAAGAGGAGTACTGTATTCATCCTAAAATGTACAAGAGGAATACTGTATTAATCCTCAAATGTGAGAGGAATACTGTATTAATCCTAAAAGGTACAAGAGGAGTACTGTATTCATCCTAAAATGTACAAGAGGAATACTGTATTAATTCTAAAAGGTACAAGAGGAATACTGTATTAATTCTAAAAGGTACAAGAGGAATACTGTATTAATTCTAAAAGGTACAAGAGGAATACTGTATTAATCCTAAAAGGTACAAGAGGAATACTGTATTAATCCTAAAATGTTAGAGAGGAATACTGTATTAATCCTAAAATGTTAGAGAGGAATACTGTATTAATTCTAAAAGGTACAAGAGGAATACTGTATTAATTCTAAAAGGTACAAGAGGAATACTGTATTAATCCTAAAATGTTAGAGAGGAATACTGTATTAATCCTAAAATGTTAGAGAGGAATACTGTATTAATTCTAAAAGGTACAAGAGGAATACTGTATTAATTCTAAAAGGTACAAGAGGAATACTGTATTAATTCTAAAAGGTACAAGAGGAATACTGTATTAATTCTAAAAGGTACAAGAGGAATACTGTATTAATTCTAAAAGGTACAAGAGGAATACTGTATTAATCCTAAAATGTTAGAGAGGAATACTGTATTAATCCTAAAATGTTAGAGAGGAATACTGTATTAATTCTAAAAGGTACAAGAGGAATACTGTATTAATTCTAAAAGGTACAAGAGGAATACTGTATTAATTCTAAAAGGTACAAGAGGAATACTGTATTAATTCTAAAAGGTACAAGAGGAATAGTGCATTCATCCTAAAAGGTACAAGAGGAATACTGTATTAATTCTAAAAGGTACAAGAGGAATAGTGCATTCATCCTAAAAGGTACAAGAGGAATACTGTATTAATCCTAAAAGGTACAAGAGGAATAGTGCATTCATCCTAAAAGGTACAAGAGGAATACTGTATTAATCCTAAAAGGTACAAGAGGAATACTGTATTAATTCTAAAAGGTACAAGAGGAATACTGTATTAATTCTAAAAGGTACAAGAGGAATACTGTATTAATTCTAAAAGGTACAAGAGGAATAGTGCATTCATCCTAAAAGGTACAAGAGGAATACTGTATTAATTCTAAAAGGTACAAGAGGAATAGTGCATTCATCCTAAAATGTTAGAGAGGAATACTGTATTAATCCTAAAATGTTAGAGAGGAATACTGTATTAATTCTAAAAGGTACAAGAGGAATACTGTATTAATTCTAAAAGGTACAAGAGGAATACTGTATTAATTCTAAAAGGTACAAGAGGAATACTGTATTAATTCTAAAAGGTACAAGAGGAATACTGTATTAATTCTAAAAGGTACAAGAGGAATACTGTATTAATCCTAAAATGTTAGAGAGGAATACTGTATTAATCCTAAAATGTTAGAGAGGAATACTGTATTAATTCTAAAAGGTACAAGAGGAATACTGTATTAATTCTAAAAGGTACAAGAGGAATACTGTATTAATTCTAAAAGGTACAAGAGGAATACTGTATTAATTCTAAAAGGTACAAGAGGAATAGTGCATTCATCCTAAAAGGTACAAGAGGAATACTGTATTAATTCTAAAAGGTACAAGAGGAATAGTGCATTCATCCTAAAAGGTACAAGAGGAATACTGTATTAATCCTAAAAGGTACAAGAGGAATAGTGCATTCATCCTAAAAGGTACAAGAGGAATACTGTATTAATCCTAAAAGGTACAAGAGGAATACTGTATTAATTCTAAAAGGTACAAGAGGAATACTGTATTAATTCTAAAAGGTACAAGAGGAATACTGTATTAATTCTAAAAGGTACAAGAGGAATAGTGCATTCATCCTAAAAGGTACAAGAGGAATACTGTATTAATTCTAAAAGGTACAAGAGGAATAGTGCATTCATCCTAAAAGGTACAAGAGGAATACTGTATTAATCCTAAAAGGTACAAGAGGAATACTGTATTAATTCTAAAAGGTACAAGAGGAATACTGTATTCATCCTAAAATGTTAGAGAGGAATACTGTATTAATCCTAAAATGTTAGAGAGGAATACTGTATTAATCCTAAAATGTTAGAGAGGAATACTGTATTAATCCTAAAAGGTACAAGAGGAATACTGTATTAATTCTAAAAGGTACAAGAGGAATACTGTATTAATTCTAAAAGGTACAAGAGGAATACTGTATTAATTCTAAAAGGTACAAGAGGAATACTGTATTAATTCTAAAAGGTACAAGAGGAATACTGTATTCATCCTAAAAGCGGAGGATGTATCCTCGATAAAGAGGATCATATCCTATGATAATCAGACTGGCCAAACCTCAGTAGGGTATTGGGCATCCAGCAGGATATCTCCAGCAGAGCTCTGTATCCAACAGAGTAGATTCACTGATCTAGAGAATTACTTTAACCTTGTGGTGTGTCTAATAAATTAACACACGCAACTAAAATCCACCCGTTGTCCTTAAAGCAGTTCTAGAAAATTACCAGGTTGGTTTTGGTATCCAAATTCATTGCTTTATCCTTGGATGTAGGCTGTTTCTAATTGATGCTGAATGGTGAGGACCGTGAACCCTCGGAACACTGAGCTGTTGACTGCTCTGATGAGGACCGTGAACTCTCGGAACACTGACCTGTTGACCTCTCTGATGAGGACCGTGAACCCTCGGAACACTGATCTGTTGACTGCTCTGATGAGGACCGTGAACCCTCGGAACACTGATCTGTTGTCTCTCTGATGAGAACCGTGAACCCTCGGAACACTGACCTGGTGACCGCTCTGATGAGGAGCACTATCACAAGCACTGATATTTGTTGATTGGGAGATCGTGGATGAATCCCAAATGGGATTAAGGGCACTACTTTTGACCAGGACCCATATGGCTCTGCTCAAAAGTAGTGCACTCCATAGGGAATAGGGTGCCATTTGGGATGTAGACCAGCCTGCAACACCAGTTGCAACATAGCATGGCCTCTTGAACTGGTAGTTGAACTAGAGGAGGATAGGTGTGGTAGGATGAGCATGAATCTGTCTAGAGGACAACGAAAGGTGTGGTAGGTTTAGCATGAATCTGTCTAGAGGACATGGAGAACTGTGGTAGGCCCAGCATGAATCTGTCTAGAGGACAACAAAAGGTGTGGTAGGTTTATCATGAATCTGTCTAGAGGACAATGAAAGGTGTGGTAGGTTTAGCATTAATCTGTCTAGAGGACATGGAGAACTGTGGTAGGCCCAGCATTAATCTGTCTAGAGGACATGGAGAACTGTGGTAGGCCCAGCATTAATCTGTCTAGAGGACATGGAGAGGTTTGGTAGGCTTAGCATTAATCTGTCCAGAGGACATGGAGAGGTTTGGTAGGCTTAGCATTAATCTGTCTAGAGGACAACGAAAGGTGTGGTAGGTTTAGCATGAATCTGTCTAAAGGACAATGAAAGGTGTGGTAGGTTTAGCATTAATCTGTCTAGAGGACATGGAGAAGTGTGGTGTGGTAGGACTAGCATTAATCTGTATAGAAGATAAGGAGAGGTGTGGTAGGACTAGCATTAATCTGTATAGAGGATAAGGAGAGGTGTGGTAGGACTAGCATTAATCTGTATAGAGGATAAGGAGAGGTGTGGTAGGACTAGCATTAATCTGTATAGAGGATAAGGAGAGGTGTGATGTGGTAGGACTAGCATTAATCTGTATAGAGGACAAGGAGAGGTGTGATGTGGTAGGACTAGCATTAATCTGTATAGAGGACAAGGAGAGGTGTGATGTGGTAGGACTAGCATTAATCTGTCTAGAGGACATGGAGAGGTGTGGTGTGGTAGGTCTAGCATTAATCTGTCTAGAGGACATGGAGAGGTGTGGTTTGGTAGGTCTAGCATTAATCTGTCTAGAGGACATGGAGAGGTGTGGTAGGACAAGCATTAATCTGTCCAGATGACATGGAGAGGTGTGGTGTGGTAGGACTAGCATTAATCTGTCCAGATCACATAACTCATTTTTATTTCTCTGTTCATCTATTTGGCATCCATGAAGTGGAATGTGTACAACGTACACAGAACAGTGTAGTGTGTGTGAGCCAGGAACAAAGCTTAGCTACGATCATGTAAGGTTAGGGCCAGCTCAGTCGGTCTCTACAGAACAGTGTAGTGTGTGTGAGCGCCAGGAACAAAGCTTAGCTACGGTCATGTAAGGTTAGGGCCAGCTCAGTCAGTCTCTACAGAACAGTGTAGTGTGTGTGAGCCAGGAACAAAGCTTAGCTATGGTCATGTAAGGTTAGGGCCAGCTCAGTCAGTCTCTACAGAACAGTGTAGTGTGTGTGAGCCAGGAACAAAGCTTAGCTACGATCATGTAAGGTTAGGGTCAGCTCAGTCAGTCTCTACAGAACAGTGTAGTGTGTGTGAGCGCCAGGAACAAAGCTTAGCTACGGTCATGTAAGGTTAGGGCCAGCTCAGTCAGTCTCTACAGAACAGTGTAGTGTGTGTGAGCGCCAGGAACAAAGCTTAGCTACGGTCATGTAAGGTTAGGGCCAGCTCAGTCAGTCTCTACAGAACAGTGGAATGTGTGTGACCGCCAGGAACAAAGCTTAGCTACGGTCATATAAGGTTAGAGCCAGCTTAGTCAGTCTCTACAGAACAGTGTAGTGTGTGTGAGCGCCAGGAACAAAGCTTAGCTACGGTCATGTAAGGTTAGGGCCAGCTCAGTCAGTCTCTACAAAATAGTAATAAACCCTGTAAGGTTAGGGCCAGCTCAGTCAGTCTCTACAGTAGTAAACCCTGTAAGGTTAGGGCCAGCTCAGTCAGTCTCTACAGAACAGTGTAGTGTGTGTGAGCGCCAGGAACAAAGCTTAGCTACGGTCATGTAAGGTTAGGGCCAGCTCAGTCAGTCTCTACAGAACAGTGTAGTGTGTGTGAGCGCCAGGAACAAAGCTTAGCTACGGTCATGTAAGGTTAGGGCCAGCTCAGTCAGTCTCTACAAAACAGTAATAAACCCTGTAAGGTTAGAGCCAGCTCAGTCAGTCTCTACAGTAGTAAACCCTGTACGGTTAGGGCCAGCTCAGTCAGTCTCTACAGTAGTAAACCCTGTAAGGTTAGGGCCAGCTCAGTCAGTCTCTACAGTAGTAAACCCTGTAAGGTTAGAGCCAGCTCAGTCAGTCTCTACAGTAGTAAACCCTGTAAGGTTAGGGCCAGCTCAGTCAGTCTCTACAGTAGTAAACCCTGTAAGGTTAGGGCCAGCTCAGTCAGTCTCTACAGTAGTAAACCCTGTAAGGTTAGGGCCAGCTCAGTCAGTCTCTACAGTAGTAAACCCTGTAAGGTTAGGGCCAGCTCAGTCAGTCTCTACAGTAGTAAACCCTGTAAGGTTAGAGCCAGCTCAGTCAGTCTCTACAGTAGTAAACCCTATAAGGTTAGGGCCAGCTCAGTCAGTCTCTACAGAACAGTAACAAACCCTGTAAGGTTAGGGCCAACTCAGTCAGTCTCTACAGTAGTAAACCCTAGAAGGTTAGAGCCAGCTCAGTCAGTCTCTACAGTAGTAAACCCTGTAAGGTTAAAGCCAGCTCAGTCAGTCTCTACAGTAGTAAACCCTATAAGGTTAGAGCCAGCTCAGTCAGTCTCTACAGTAGTAAACCCTGTAAGGTTAAAGCCAGCTCAGTCAGTCTCTACAGTAGTAAACCCTATAAGGTTAGAGCCAGCGAGTCAGTCTCTACAGAACAGTAATAAACCCTGTAAGGTTAGGGCCAGCTCAGTCAGTCTCTACAGAACAGTGTAGTGTGTGTGAGCGCCAGGAACAAAGCTTAGCTACGGTCATGTAAGGTTAGGGCCAGCTCAGTCAGTCTCTACAAAACAGTAATAAACCCTGTACGGTTAGAGCCAGCTCAGTCAGTCTCTACAGTAGTAAACCCTGTACGGTTAGGGCCAGCTCAGTCAGTCTCTACAGTAGTAAACCCTGTAAGGTTAGGGCCAGCTCAGTCAGTCTCTACAGTAGTAAACCCTGTAAGGTTAGAGCCAGCTCAGTCAGTCTCTACAGTAGTAAACCCTGTAAGGTTAGGGCCAGCTCAGTCAGTCTCTACAGTAGTAACCCCTGTAAGGTTAGGGCCAGCTCAGTCAGTCTCTACAGTAGTAAACCCTGTAAGGTTAGGGCCAGCTCAGTCAGTCTCTACAGTAGTAAACCCTGTAAGGTTAGGGCCAGCTCAGTCAGTCTCTACAGTAGTAAACCCTGTAAGGTTAGAGCCAGCTCAGTCAGTCTCTACAGTAGTAAACCCTATAAGGTTAGGGCCAGCTCAGTCAGTCTCTACAGAACAGTAACAAACCCTGTAAGGTTAGGGCCAACTCAGTCAGTCTCTACAGTAGTAAACCCTAGAAGGTTAGAGCCAGCTCAGTCAGTCTCTACAGTAGTAAACCCTGTAAGGTTAAAGCCAGCTCAGTCAGTCTCTACAGTAGTAAACCCTATAAGGTTAGAGCCAGCTCAGTCAGTCTCTACAGTAGTAAACCCTGTAAGGTTAAAGCCAGCTCAGTCAGTCTCTACAGTAGTAAACCCTATAAGGTTAGAGCCAGCTCAGTCAGTCTCTACAGTAGTAAACCCTGTAAGGTTAAAGCCAGCTCAGTCAGTCTCTACAGTAGTAAACCCTATAAGGTTAGAGCCAGCGAGTCAGTCTCTACAGAACAGTAATAAACCCTGTAAGGTTAGGGCCAGCTCAGTCAGTCTCTACAGAACAGTGTAGTGTGTGTGAGCGCCAGGAACAAAGCTTAGCTACGGTCATGTAAGGTTAGGGCCAGCTCAGTCAGTCTCTACAGTAGTAAACCCTGTAAGGTTAGGGCCAGCTCAGTCAGTCTCTACAGAACAGTAGTAAACCCTGTAAGGTTAGGGCCAGCTCAGTCAGTCTCTACAGTAGTAAACCCTATAAGGTTAGGGCCAGCTCAGTCATCTCTACAAAACAGTAATAAACCTTGTAAGGTTAGAGCCAGCTCAGTCAGTCTCTACAAAACAGTAATAAACCTTGTAAGGTTAGAGCCAGCTCAGTCAGTCTCTACAAAACATTAATAAACCCTGTAAGGTTAGAGCCAGCTCAGTCAGTCTCTACAGTAGTAAACCCTGTAAGGTTAGGGCCAGCTCAGTCAGTCTCTACAGTAGTAAACACTGTAAGGTTAGGGCCAGCTCAGTCAGTCTACAGAACAGTAATAAACCCTGTAAGGTTAGGGCCAGCTCAGTCAGTCTCTACAGTAGTAAACCCTGTAAGGTTAAAGCCAGCTCAGTCAGTCTCTACAGTAGTAAACACTGTAAGGTTAGGGCCAGCTCAGTCAATCTACAGAACAGTAATAAACCCTGTAAGGTTAGGGCCAGCTCAGTCAGTCTCTACAGTAGTAAACCCTGTAAGGTTAGGGCCAGCTCAGTCAGTCTCTACAGTAGTAAACACTGTAAGGTTAGGGCCAGCTCAGTCAGTCTCTACAGTAGTAATCCCTGGGGCCACTAGGACTAGAGGGACCTCATGGCCACCCTTATCTTTTAGATTGTATCTCTTGTTGTCTCCTTTCGAGCAACTGGCCAAAGTGGTGAATTATCCTGTGGGTGAATACATTCAAGAATGTGACATACAGTGGGGAGAACAAGTATTTGAAACACTGCCCTCACCTTCCTCATGATCATTGATGCCCCACGAGGTGAGATCTTGCATGGAGCCCCAGACCGAGGATGATTGACCGTCATCTTGAACTTCTTTCATTTTCTAATAATTGCGCCAACAGTTGTTGCCTTCTCAACAAGCTGCTTGCCTATTGTCCTGTAGTCCATCCCAGCCTTGTGCAGGTCAACAATTTTATCCCTGATGTCCTTACACAGCTGTCTGGTCTTGGTCATTGCGGAGAGGTTGGAGTCTGTTTGATTCAGTGTATGGACAGGTGTCTTTTACACAGGTAACGAGTTCAAACAGGTGCAGTTAATACAGGTAACGAGTTCAAACAGGTGCAGTTAATACAGGTAACGAGTTCAAACAGGTGCAGTTTATACAGGTAATGAGTGGAGAACAGGAGGACTT
This sequence comes from Oncorhynchus masou masou, assembly GCF_036934945.1. Lineage (NCBI taxonomy): Eukaryota > Metazoa > Chordata > Actinopteri > Salmoniformes > Salmonidae > Oncorhynchus > Oncorhynchus masou. The sequence continues at coordinate 98,936,565 of NC_088240.1, read as the reverse complement.
CTTAAAGAAAAACTGACAGGTCTGTGACAGCCGGAATTCTTACTGGTTGGTAGGTGATCAAATACTTATGTCATGCAATAAAATGCAAATTAATTACTTAAAAATCATACATTGTGATTTTCTGGATTTTTGTTTTAGATTCCGTCTCTCACAGTTGAAGTGTACCTATGATAAAAAATTACAGACCTCTACATGCTTTGTAAGTAGGAAAACCTGCAAAATCGGCAGTGTATCAAATACTTGTTCTCCCCACTATATATGACTGAAAGAGGAAGTTATGACAAACGTTATTGAAGTGTTGGTTTATGTGTTAATATGTAACAGTATAAATATATTTTGGAACATTCCCAGAGGGGCATCCTGGAAAAAGTACTTAGTTGCTCTTGGCCTTTGTTTGGTTTGAATAGTCATTGGTATGAAAAGAAAGGCAAGCATTCTGTTAGATTAGTGAGATAATTTGTTGTTATTACTATGAACACCTGGAATTGTCCAACAATCCACTTTCTTAAAACGCACAAAGGTAGCATCTCAAATGGCACCCTAAATAGTGCACTACTTTGGACCAGGGCCCATATGACTCTGGTTAGAAGTAGTGCACTAAAACACTATTGGGACGGAGCCAAGTGAAACAAGACTTCACACGGATGGAAGTTTCTAGAATCTTTCACCAAACGTTCACTTCAATAAAACAGCTGTTTCACACCTCTATTATCAGTCCAGTAACTGACTCTGGAGATTCTCCGATTGGACTAAAAGTACTGTCTCCTTGGTTACCAATCCCAACACACAGACCCAAATGAGCGAGTTGACTTTACTGTTCAAGCTGTCACGAGAGATGACCTGATGACTACTCTGGATGTGAAGAAAGTATCAACAACAACACAGACTTCAGGAGTATTTTGGAATGCAATTGTTTTATTTCATTTGTATGGAAACTAACAGGCAGTTAAATGACACCACTTCATTTACCGACTCCTTTGGCAGCTGAAACAACATGTAATTTCTCACTGTGTGTGAGTGATAAACCCTAAATGTAGATTAGACGATACGTTGTGTGGATGTTCTTTCTAATTATAAGCATCCTTCTCTGACTTGGGTTTGCTCTGGGTGACAGTTGTCAAGAAATCAACAAAAAACTTGGTTTCTGGTGTTGGAGTTCCAGCCCCCAAACCAGCAGATTCCCCTTCCAACACAGCAGATGACAGTTTGCCTGAAAAACAGAGAGACATCTTTCTTGTGACACCAAGTCATCCCGTGAAGTAAGAGTAGCTTCTCTAAAGTGGTGAAATATGAATGTTTTTCCTAAAGATGAAAAGCTCTGCAGATGGAGACTGAACGTTTGGCACCATCTCAGTACATACAGTAGCAAACCTTGAATTACTGGCTACATACAGTGCTAAGTATTCAGACCCCTTGACTTTTTCCACATTTTGTTACGTTACAGCCTTATTCTAAAATGGATCACATTGTTTTGTTTTTTCATCAATCTACACACAATAACCCATAAAGACAAAGCAAAAACAGGTTTTTATAAATATTAGATTAGTACTCAGTACTTTGTTGAAGCACCTTTGGCAGCGATTAATAGCCTCGAGTCTTCTTGTGTATGACGCTACAAGCTTGGCACACCTGCATTTAGGGAGCTTCTCCCATTCTTTTCTGCAGATCCTCTCAAGCTCTGTCAGGTTGGATGGGGAGCGTCGCTGCACAGCTATTTTCAGGTCTCTCCATAGATGTTCGATCGGGTTCAAGTCCGGGCTCAGCATTATGGTGCCAGCACCATGCTTCACTATAGGGATGGTGCCAGGTTTCCTCCAGATGTGACGCTTGGCATTCAGGCCAAAGAGTTCAATCTTGGTTTCATCAGACCAGAGAATCTTGTTTCTCCTGGTCTGAGTCCTTTAAGTGCCTTTATGCAAACTCCAAGCAGGCTGTCATGTGCCTTTTACTGAGGAGTGGCTTCCGTCTGGCCACTCTACCATAAAGGCCTGATTGTTGGATTGCTGCAGAGATGGTTGTCTTTCTGGTTCTCCCATCTCCACAGGGGAACTCTGGAACTCTGTTAGAGTTCCCTGATTGGTCAGTTTGGCCGGGTGGCCAGCTCTGGAAGAGTCTTGGTGGTTCCAAACTTCTTCCATTTAAGAATGTTGGAGTCCACTGAGTTCTTGGGGACATTCAATGCTGCAGAAATGTTTTGGTACCCTTCTGCAGATCTGTGCCTCGACACAATCCTGTCTCGGAGCTCTACGGACAATTCCTTCGACCTCATGGCTTGGTTTTTACTCTGTTCGACCTAACATAGACAGGTGTGTGCCTTTCCAAATCTTGTCCAATCAATTGAATTTACCACAGGTGGACTCCAATCTAGTTGTAGAAACATCTCAAGGATGATCAATGGAAACAGGATGCACCTGAGTTGTGGGATGCACCAATTTTGAGTCTCATAGCAAAGGGTCTGAATACTTAGGTAAATACGTTTTTAAATTTTTTAATTTTATACATTTGCAAAAAAAAATATTTTTTTAAAAACTGTTTTTCTTTGTCAGTATTGGGTATTGTGTATAGATTTATGAGGGGGGGGGTTATTTAATACATTTTAGAATAAGGCTGTAACGTAACCAAATGAAGAAAAAGGAAGGTGTCTGAATACTGTATGTTTCTATGTATGTCCCTTCTGACACTGAAAGAACAGGAAGTGAATAATTAACACTTGTTTTCTGTGTTTTTTATTTAGCCTTTACTCTGGTTTTTTTGGCCAAGATGTCTGTGTTTTTTTTGGCAAACTGATGATTTACATCGTCTTATTTTGAGTTTGGACTTGTACTCACCAGTGGAGGCGGTCAGAGAGGGGACATAGTCGGCCCAGAAGGAGCACTGGGCCCTGCGGAGGCCCCTGTGGTTGCTGAGGCCTGGCTCCACCTCCATATAGCTGTCCCCCTCAGGGTGAGACTGGAAGGCATGCCAGAGGGGCAGCGCCGCCTCGCTGAAGGCCACGCGGGACACACTGTGAGCCTGGTTGGGATTTCTGTTCACAAGGAGAAGACGTACAGTAAGAGACGTGATGTTCGCACGACTGTAAGTCACTTTGGAAGAAAGTGTCTGCTAAATGACAGATATTATATATTCTGACGCCACATGCATAAGGCACTATTCTCCAGTCATGCAGATTGGTTTAGATGTACCAAACAATACAAAAAAACAACAATTGATTTAGATTGAAAAGGCAATACTATAAAGTATGGTTGGCGTTTATTTAAAGAAATGTATGTTTAAATTTTTTTTTTTTACCCGGACTTGATGAAGTTGGCCATGTAGGTCATCATCTGTAGGGAGAGGCGTCTCTCTGTGTTGGTGAACAGGTCGTAGGTCAGGGGGCTGTGGGGGAGGCCAAAGGCATAGTGGACATCCAGGGGTACTGACAGGTCAACACTGAAATGAAAACAAATCACACACAAATAAACACTCCATTATCATGCTACTTCCCTAGCAACACAGCAAAACAAAATAAATAATACATCATGCCACTTCCCTAGCAACACAGCAAAACAAATAAATAATACATCATCATGCCACTTCCCGAACAACACAGCAAAACAAATAATACATTATCATGCCACTTCCCTAGCAACACAGCAAAACAAATAAATAATACATCATCATGCCACTTCCCGAGCAACACAGCAAAACAAATAATACATTATCATGCCACTTCCCTAGCAACACAGCAAAACAAATAATACATTATCATGCCACTTCCCTAGCAACACAGCAAAACAAATAAATAATACATTATCATGCCACTTCCCTAGCAACACAGCAAAACAAATAATACATTATCATGCCACTTCCCTAGCAACACAGCAAAACAAATAATACATTATCATGCCACTTCCCTAGCAACACAGCAAAACAAATAAATAATACATTATCATGCCACTTCCCTAGCAATACAGCAAAACAAATAAATAATACATTATCATGCCACTTCCCTAGCAACACAGCAAAACAAAATAAATAATACATTATCATGCCACTTCCCTAGCAACACAGCAAAACAAAACAATTAAATAATAGATTATCATGCCACTTCCACAGCAAAACAAATGTAATAGTATTTCTGGACACAACGAGGTAGTCTGAGTTAACGCAAGTACTACTTGACTAGTAGTCAATGGTCTGGAGGCCTGGCCTGACCTGGCTGCCTAGTCCTCCTCACACCCAGTGATTACCTGGTCTGGGCGGTGTCCTCAGGCAGGTGGTACATGAACACATTGGATCTGGTGTTAGCTGCCCAGAAGTTGGCCATCTTTATGGTGGGACACACAATGAAGAGATCTCTGCACAGAGACACAGAGAGACAGATACAGAGAGACATTGTTGAGAAATGTAACACACTTCACATCATCGTTTCCCTTTTCTTTGTGGACAAAGACTGAGAGCAAGGATAAAGCAAGGTGTACCTATTCTGTACATGACAGGACAGCAGTTCACTGACAATCACTCACACAGTGTTGTCTAACAAACCAAACATTTACATGTGTGACTGAGGGCCGTGAGTGTGTATGTTTGTGTCTAGAGAAGAGATGGTCTGTCTGGCTGCCACAGTGCCAGGCTAGTTACCTAAGACAAGGTTCCAAATTGCACCATATTCCCTATTTAGTGCACTACTTTCGACCAGTGCCTATGGGGGTTGTGCACTATGCAGGGAATAGGGTGCCATTTTGGGACATATCCCGTGTGTTACAGCAGGGCAGGTATTTACTGAGTGAGGACCACTCCTGCTGCAGCCAAAATACACTGATGTATCTGGATAAACAAGCAGTGGACCTATCTGCCTTTAAATGACAGGCGTTTTAAACTCTGGAGAGTGTCTAGTATAACTCCTAGCATAGTGATCGTTTCAGGTCAGGACTCTTACTGAAATACATGTTGACATGGTCTTATTGTGAATGTGAGATATGCTGTTGTTTGTCTTCAAGGCATCGGTCGGTTGCTATCCTCAGCTAACCTCAGGTCCATGGGTGTGTTGTGTGGGTCAGCCTCAGCCCTGTTCCCTGCTATATTTGACACTAGTTATTATGTGGGTAAAGTGCAGTGTAGTAGACGCTGAAGAGCAGAGGCAGCAGCCACCGTACAGATCACTACCGAAGCCTGGATCAAGGGCATATACAGTATACAGAACATCTCTGTCAATACTGCAGAACTACAGTATACAGAACATCTCTGTCAATACTGCAGAACTACAGTATACAGAACATCTCTGTCAATACTGCAGAACTACAGTATACAGAACATCTCTGTCAATACTGCAGAACTACAGTATACAGAACATCTCTGTCAATACTGCAGAACTACAGTATACAGAACATCTCTGTCAATACTGCAGAACTACAGTATACAGAACATCTCTGTCAATACTGCAGAACTACAGAGACATACAGTATCTACAGAATCCATTGCATATAAGATGACAGAAATAATGATTGATCTTGAGTGAATCTGGGACCGTATTCATGAGCTGATCTACACTGAACAGAAATATAAAGGCAACATGTAAAGTTTTGGTCCCATGTTTCATGAGCTGAAATTCAAATTATCCAAACGCACAAAAAGCGTATTTCTCTCAAATTTTGCACACAATTAGTGCGCCCCGTTAGTGAGCATTTCTCCATTGTCAAGATAATCCATCCACTTGACATGTGTGGCATATCAAAAAGCTGATTAAATAGTATGATCATTACACAGGTGCACCTTGTGCCATGGACAATAAAAGGCCACTTTAAAATGTGCAGTTTTGTCACACAACACAATGTCGCAGATGTCTCAAGTTGTCAGGGAGAGTACAATTGGCATGCAGACTGCAGGAATGTCCACCAGAGCTGTTGCCAGAGAACTGAATGTTCATTTCTCTACCATAAGCCGCCTCCAATGTAGTTTTAGAGAATTTATTTCAATTGACTGATTTCCTTATGAACTGTAACTCAGTAAAATCTTTGAAATTGTTGCATGTTGCACATATATCTTTGTTCAGTATAGAATCAGATTCCATCTATCCATTCATTTTATAACCCAAAAGGCAAAACTGGTCCGAGAACAGGATTCCTTCTCTAAGGCGCTTTATGAATATGGGCCCTGACATACTGTTTTCTTATGGCATATTTCTGTTGAAAAGCTTGGTCTGCGCCACATGTCAGGGCCACGTTAAATTTCCGAACCACGGCACTAGTAGTTCTATTTCTGAATTGTTACATTATTTTCTTTTCTAAACACGCTGCTTCTAACACCCTCAGTAAAACAGTTCACACAGTCCTTCTAAATCCTCAGGTTATTTCAGTCTTCAGTCGGCTGGCTGTTTCCTTCCTCAAGACCACAAGTGAAACGCACTCTGTTCCAGCTCTTCATAGTTGTGTCCCAAATGGCACCCTATTCCCTTTATAGTGCACTACTTTTGAACAGGAGTCAGAGGGCTCCCACAGGGCTCTGGTCTAAAGTACTCCACTATATAGGGAATAGGGTGTCATTTGGAATGAATGCTCTGTTCCAGTTTGTCAATCACATTAAAGCAACATATAACAGTGTAAAGAGATCAATAGTCTAGCTATGAGTTTCCACTCACTCTGCACTGCACAGAATTCACTGCGTAGATTTACATTTACATTACATTTAAGTCATTTAGCAGACGCTCTTATCCAGAGCGACTTACAAATTGCGTAGAATTCACTGCTGACCTTCAGAAAGTATTCATTGCATAGAACACAGTGCATAGAACTCACTGCATAGGACTCACTGCATAGAAATCACTGCATAGAACTCCATGTATGGCCTTCAGAAAGTATTCATACCCCTTGACGTATTCCACATGTTGTTGTGTTAGAGCCTGAATTAAAAATGGATTAAATAAAACATGCTCTCACCCATCTGCACACAATATCCCATAATGACAAAGTGAAAACATGTTTTTAGAATTTGTTACGAACTTGTTACTAAAATATATATGTCACTTACATATGTATTCATACCCCTTTCCTATGACATTCCAAATTGAGCTCAAGGTGCATCCAAAATCTTGATTGGAGTCCACCTGGGGCCAATTGAATTGTTTGGACATGATTTAGAAAGAAACACACCTGTCTATACAAGGTCCCACAGTTGACAGTGGATTTCAGAGCATAAAACTATACCATGAAGTCTGAGGAACTGTCCGTCGATCTCAGAGATGTAATTGTGATAAAGCATATCTGGGGAAAGGTATAAAACACATTCAAGAGTGTTGAAAGTTTCCAAGAGCATCGGGTCTTCATTATCGGGAAGTTGAAAAAATATGGAACAAGCCAGACTCTGTCTAGAGGTGCCAGTCTGACCTAACTGAGCAACCAGGCAAGAAGGACCTTGGTCAGGGAGGAGACCAAGAACCCAATAACCAGTGAGAACTGCAGAGTTCCTTGGCTGAGATGGGGAGAACCTACCAGAAGGACAACAGTCTCCACAGCACTTCACCAATTTGGGATTTATGGAAGAGTGGTCAGACGGAAGCCACTCCTGAGAAAAAGGCACATGACAGCACGTCTGGAGTTTGGAAAAAGGCACATGACAGCACGTCTGGAGTTTGGAAAAAGGCACATGACAGCACGTCTGGAGTTTGGAAAAAGGCACATGACAGCACGTCTGGAGTTTGGAAACAGGCACATGACAGCACGTCTGGAGTTTGGAAACAGGCACATGACAGCACGTCTGGAGTTTGGAAAAAGGCACATGACAGCACGTCTGGAGTTTGGAAACAGGCACATGACAGCACGTCTGGAGTTTGGAAACAGGCACATGACAGCACGTCTGGAGTTTGGAAACAGGCACATGACAGCACGTCTGGAGTTTGTAAACAGGCACATGACAGCACGTCTGGAGTTTGGAAACAGGCACATGACAGCACGTCTGGAGTTTGGAAACAGGCACATGACAGCACGTCTGGAGTTTGGAAACAGGCACATGACAGCACGTCTGGAGTTTGGAAACAGGCACATGACAGCACGTCTGGAGTTTGGAAACAGGCACATGACAGCACGTCTGGAGTTTGGAAACAGGCACATGACAGCACGTCTGGAGTTTGGAAAAAGGCACATGACAGCACGTCTGGAGTTTGGAAACAGGCACATGACAGCACGTCTGGAGTTTGGAAACAGGCACATGACAGCACGTCTGGAGTTTGGAAACAGGCACATGACAGCACGTCTGGAGTTTGGAAACAGGCACATGACAGCACGTCTGGAGTTTGGAAACAGGCACATGACAGCACGTCTGGAGTTTGGAAACAGGCACATGACAGCACGTCTGGAGTTTGGAAACAGGCACATGACAGCACGTCTGGAGTTTGGAAAAAGGCACATGACAGCACGTCTGGAGTTTGGAAACAGGCACATGACAGCACGTCTGGAGTTTGGAAACAGGCACATGACAGCACGTCTGGAGTTTGGAAACAGGCACATGACAGCACGTCTGGAGTTTGGAAAAAGGCACATGACAGCACGTCTGGAGTTTGGAAAATGGCACATGACAGCACGTCTGGAGTTTGGAAAAAGGCACATGACAGCACGTCTGGAGTTTGGAAAAAGGCACATGACAGCACGTCTGGAGTTTGGAAAATGACACATGACGTCTGGAGTTTGGAAAAAGGCACATGACAGCACGTCTGGAGTTTGGAAAAAGGCACATGACAGCACGTCTGGAGTTTGGAAAAAGGCACATGACAGCACGTCTGGAGTTTGGAAAATGACACATGACGTCTGGAGTTTGGAAAAAGGCACATGACAGCACGTCTGGAGTTTGGAAACAGGCACATGACAGCACGTCTGGAGTTTGGAAAAAGGCACATGACAGCACGTCTGGAGTTTGGAAACAGGCACATGACAGCACGTCTGGAGTTTGGAAACAGGCACATGACAGCACGTCTGGAGTTTGGAAACAGGCACATGACAGCACGTCTGGAGTTTGGAAACAGGCACATGACAGCACGTCTGGAGTTTGGAAACAGGCACATGACAGCACGTCTGGAGTTTGGAAACAGGCACATGACAGCACGTCTGGAGTTTGGAAACAGGCACATGACAGCACGTCTGGAGTTTGGAAACAGGCACATGACAGCACGTCTGGAGTTTGGAAAAAGGCACATGACAGCACGTCTGGAGTTTGGAAACAGGCACATGACAGCACGTCTGGAGTTTGGAAACAGGCACATGACAGCACGTCTGGAGTTTGGAAACAGGCACATGACAGCACGTCTGGAGTTTGGAAAAAGGCACATGACAGCACGTCTGGAGTTTGGAAAATGGCACATGACAGCACGTCTGGAGTTTGGAAAAAGGCACATGACAGCACGTCTGGAGTTTGGAAAAAGGCACATGACAGCACGTCTGGAGTTTGGAAAATGACACATGACGTCTGGAGTTTGGAAAAAGGCACATGACAGCACGTCTGGAGTTTGGAAAAAGGCACATGACAGCACGTCTGGAGTTTGGAAAAAGGCACATGACAGCACGTCTGGAGTTTGGAAAATGACACATGACGTCTGGAGTTTGGAAAAAGGCACATGACAGCACGTCTGGAGTTTGGAAAAAGGCACATGACAGCACGTCTGGAGTTTGGAAAAAGGCACATGACAGCACGTCTGGAGTTTGGAAACAGGCACATGACAGCACGTCTGGAGTTTGGAAAAAGGCACATGACAGCACGTCTGGAGTTTGGAAAAAGGCACATGACAGCACGTCTGGAGTTTGGAAAAAGGCACATGACAGCACGTCTGGAGTTTGGAAAAAGGCACATGACAGCACGTCTGGAGTTTGGAAAAAGGCACATGACAGCACGTCTGGAGTTTGGAAAAAGGCACATGACAGCACGTCTGGAGTTTGGAAAATGGCACATGACAGCACGTCTGGAGTTTGGAAAAAGGCACATGACAGCACGTCTGGAGTTTGGAAAAAGGCACATGACAGCACGTCTGGAGTTTGGAAAATGACACATGACGTCTGGAGTTTGGAAAAAGGCACATGACAGCACGTCTGGAGTTTGGAAAAAGGCACATGACAGCACGTCTGGAGTTTGGAAAAAGGCACATGACAGCACGTCTGGAGTTTGGAAAATGGCACATGACAGCACGTCTGGAGTTTGGAAAAAGGCACATGACAGCACGTCTGGAGTTTGGAAACAGGCACATGACAGCACGTCTGGAGTTTGGAAACAGGCACATGACAGCACGTCTGGAGTTTGGAAAAAGGCACATGACAGCACGTCTGGAGTTTGGAAAAAGGCACATGACAGCACGTCTGGAGTTTGGAAACAGGCACATGACAGCACGTCTGGAGTTTGGAAACAGGCACATGACAGCACGTCTGGAGTTTGGAAAAAGGCACATGACAGCACGTCTGGAGTTTGGAAAAAGGCACATGACAGCACGTCTGGAGTTTGGAAACAGGCACATGACAGCACGTCTGGAGTTTGGAAAAAGGCACATGACAGCACGTCTGGAGTTTGGAAAAAGGCACATGACAGCACGTCTGGAGTTTGGAAAAAGGCACATGACAGCACGTCTGGAGTTTGGAAAAAGGCACATGACAGCACGTCTGGAGTTTGGAAAAAGGCACATGACAGCACGTCTGGAGTTTGGAAAAAGGCACATGACAGCACGTCTGGAGTTTGGAAAAAGGCACATGACAGCACGTCTGGAGTTTGGAAAATGGCACATGACAGCACGTCTGGAGTTTGGAAAAAGGCACATGACAGCACGTCTGGAGTTTGGAAAAAGGCACATGACAGCACGTCTGGAGTTTGGAAACAGGCACATGACAGCACGTCTGGAGTTTGGAAACAGGCACATGACAGCACGTCTGGAGTTTGGAAAAAGGCACATGACAGCACGTCTGGAGTTTGGAAACAGGCACATGACAGCACGTCTGGAGTTTGGAAACAGGCACATGACAGCACGTCTGGAGTTTGGAAACAGGCACATGACAGCACGTCTGGAGTTTGTAAACAGGCACATGACAGCACGTCTGGAGTTTGGAAACAGGCACATGACAGCACGTCTGGAGTTTGGAAACAGGCACATGACAGCACGTCTGGAGTTTGGAAACAGGCACATGACAGCACGTCTGGAGTTTGGAAACAGGCACATGACAGCACGTCTGGAGTTTGGAAACAGGCACATGACAGCACGTCTGGAGTTTGGAAACAGGCACATGACAGCACGTCTGGAGTTTGGAAAAAGGCACATGACAGCACGTCTGGAGTTTGGAAACAGGCACATGACAGCACGTCTGGAGTTTGGAAACAGGCACATGACAGCACGTCTGGAGTTTGGAAACAGGCACATGACAGCACGTCTGGAGTTTGGAAACAGGCACATGACAGCACGTCTGGAGTTTGGAAACAGGCACATGACAGCACGTCTGGAGTTTGGAAACAGGCACATGACAGCACGTCTGGAGTTTGGAAACAGGCACATGACAGCACGTCTGGAGTTTGGAAAAAGGCACATGACAGCACGTCTGGAGTTTGGAAACAGGCACATGACAGCACGTCTGGAGTTTGGAAACAGGCACATGACAGCACGTCTGGAGTTTGGAAACAGGCACATGACAGCACGTCTGGAGTTTGGAAAAAGGCACATGACAGCACGTCTGGAGTTTGGAAAATGGCACATGACAGCACGTCTGGAGTTTGGAAAAAGGCACATGACAGCACGTCTGGAGTTTGGAAAAAGGCACATGACAGCACGTCTGGAGTTTGGAAAATGACACATGACGTCTGGAGTTTGGAAAAAGGCACATGACAGCACGTCTGGAGTTTGGAAAAAGGCACATGACAGCACGTCTGGAGTTTGGAAAAAGGCACATGACAGCACGTCTGGAGTTTGGAAAATGACACATGACGTCTGGAGTTTGGAAAAAGGCACATGACAGCACGTCTGGAGTTTGGAAACAGGCACATGACAGCACGTCTGGAGTTTGGAAAAAGGCACATGACAGCACGTCTGGAGTTTGGAAACAGGCACATGACAGCACGTCTGGAGTTTGGAAACAGGCACATGACAGCACGTCTGGAGTTTGGAAACAGGCACATGACAGCACGTCTGGAGTTTGGAAACAGGCACATGACAGCACGTCTGGAGTTTGGAAACAGGCACATGACAGCACGTCTGGAGTTTGGAAACAGGCACATGACAGCACGTCTGGAGTTTGGAAACAGGCACATGACAGCACGTCTGGAGTTTGGAAACAGGCACATGACAGCACGTCTGGAGTTTGGAAAAAGGCACATGACAGCACGTCTGGAGTTTGGAAACAGGCACATGACAGCACGTCTGGAGTTTGGAAACAGGCACATGACAGCACGTCTGGAGTTTGGAAACAGGCACATGACAGCACGTCTGGAGTTTGGAAAAGGCACATGACAGCACGTCTGGAGTTTGGAAAATGGCACATGACAGCACGTCTGGAGTTTGGAAAAAGGCACATGACAGCACGTCTGGAGTTTGGAAAAAGGCACATGACAGCACGTCTGGAGTTTGGAAAATGACACATGACGTCTGGAGTTTGGAAAAAGGCACATGACAGCACGTCTGGAGTTTGGAAAAAGGCACATGACAGCACGTCTGGAGTTTGGAAAAAGGCACATGACAGCACGTCTGGAGTTTGGAAAATGACACATGACGTCTGGAGTTTGGAAAAAGGCACATGACAGCACGTCTGGAGTTTGGAAAAAGGCACATGACAGCACGTCTGGAGTTTGGAAAAAGGCACATGACAGCACGTCTGGAGTTTGGAAACAGGCACATGACAGCACGTCTGGAGTTTGGAAAAAGGCACATGACAGCACGTCTGGAGTTTGGAAAAAGGCACATGACAGCACGTCTGGAGTTTGGAAAAAGGCACATGACAGCACGTCTGGAGTTTGGAAAAAGGCACATGACAGCACGTCTGGAGTTTGGAAAAAGGCACATGACAGCACGTCTGGAGTTTGGAAAAAGGCACATGACAGCACGTCTGGAGTTTGGAAAATGGCACATGACAGCACGTCTGGAGTTTGGAAAAAGGCACATGACAGCACGTCTGGAGTTTGGAAAAAGGCACATGACAGCACGTCTGGAGTTTGGAAAATGACACATGACGTCTGGAGTTTGGAAAAAGGCACATGACAGCACGTCTGGAGTTTGGAAAAAGGCACATGACAGCACGTCTGGAGTTTGGAAAAAGGCACATGACAGCACGTCTGGAGTTTGGAAAATGGCACATGACAGCACGTCTGGAGTTTGGAAAAAGGCACATGACAGCACGTCTGGAGTTTGGAAACAGGCACATGACAGCACGTCTGGAGTTTGGAAACAGGCACATGACAGCACGTCTGGAGTTTGGAAAAAGGCACATGACAGCACGTCTGGAGTTTGGAAAAAGGCACATGACAGCACGTCTGGAGTTTGGAAACAGGCACATGACAGCACGTCTGGAGTTTGGAAACAGGCACATGACAGCACGTCTGGAGTTTGGAAAAAGGCACATGACAGCACGTCTGGAGTTTGGAAAAGGCACATGACAGCACGTCTGGAGTTTGGAAAAAGGCACATGACAGCACGTCTGGAGTTTGGAAAAAGGCACATGACAGCACGTCTGGAGTTTGGAAAAAGGCACATGACAGCACGTCTGGAGTTTGGAAAAAGGCACATGACAGCACGTCTGGAGTTTGGAAAAAGGCACATGACAGCACGTCTGGAGTTTGGAAAAGGCACATGACAGCACGTCTGGAGTTTGGAAAAAGGCACATGACAGCACGTCTGGAGTTTGGAAAAGGCACATGACAGCACGTCTGGAGTTTGGAAAATGGCACATGACAGCACGTCTGGAGTTTGGAAAAAGGCACATGACAGCACGTCTGGAGTTTGGAAAAAGGCACATGACAGCACGTCTGGAGTTTGGAAAATGACACATGACAGCACGTCTGGAGTTTGGAAAAGGCACATGACAGCACGTCTGGAGTTTGGAAACAGGCACATGACAGCACGTCTGGAGTTTGGAAAAAGGCACATGACAGCACGTCTGGAGTTTGGAAAAAGGCACATGACAGCACGTCTGGAGTTTGGAAACAGGCACATGACAGCACGTCTGGAGTTTGGAAAAAGGCACATGACCGCACGTCTGGAGTTTGGAAACAGGCACATGACAGCACGTCTGGAGTTTGGAAAATGACACATGACAGCACGTCTGGAGTTTGGAAAAAGGCACATGACAGCACGTCTGGAGTTTGGAAACAGGCACATGACAGCACGTCTGGAGTTTGGAAAAAGGCACATGACAGCACGTCTGGAGTTTGGAAAAAGGCACATGACAGCACGTCTGGAGTTTGGAAAATGACACATGACAGCACGTCTGGAGTTTGGAAAAAGGCACATGACCGCACGTCTGGAGTTTGGAAACAGGCACATGACAGCACGTCTGGAGTTTGGAAACAGGCACATGACAGCACGTCTGGAGTTTGGAAACAGGCACATGACAGCACGTCTGGAGTTTGGAAACAGGCACATGACAGCACGTCTGGAGTTTGGAAACAGGCACATGACAGCACGTCTGGAGTTTGGAAACAGGCACATGACAGCACGTCTGGAGTTTGGAAACAGGCACATGACAGCACGTCTGGAGTTTGGAAAAAGGCACATGACAGCACGCCTGGAGTTTGGAAAAAGGCACACGACAGCACGCCTGGAGTTTGGAAAAAGGCACATGAAAGACTGAGCATAAGGCAAAAGATTCTGTGGTCTGATGAGACAAAAACATAACTCTTTGGCCTGAATGCAAAGCAATATGCTTGGAGAAAACCAGGCACAGCTCATCACCCGTCTAACACCATCCCGACTGTGAAGCATGGTGGTGGCAGCATCATGCTATTGGGATGCTTTTCAGCGGCAGGGACTGGGAGACTGGTAAGTATACAGGAAAATATAGGAAAAAATACAGGAAGAGAACCTGTTTCAGAGTGCAAACAACCTTAGACTGGGGGTGAAGATTTTACATTCCAATAGGACAATGACTGCAAGCATAGAGCCAAAGCAACGCTGGAATGGCTTCAGAACAAGAATGTGAAAGAATTTGAGTGGCCCAGCCAAAGCCCAAACTTGAATCCCATTGAAAATCTGTAGAAAGACTTGAAGATTGCTGTTCACCGCCGATCAACCATCTGATTTAACAGATTTTGAGAAACTCAGCAAGGAAGAATGAGAGAAAATCTCAAAATCCAGACGTGCAAAGCTGATACAGACATACACAAGACGACTCAAAGCTTTAATCTCCGCCAAAGATGTGTCAGGTGTGAATACAAGATAATGAATGTAATAAAAGTGAATGAGATATTTCTGTCTTTCATTTTCAATACATTTGTCATTATGGGGTATTGTGTGTAGACGGGTGAGGGAAAATATACATTTAATCCATTTTGAATTCAGGTTGTAACACAACATGTGGAATAAGTCAAGGGGTATGAATACCTTCTGAGGGCTCTGTAACTCACTGTATAGAACTCACTGTATAGAACTCACTGTATAGAACTCACTGTATAGAACTCACTGTATAAAACTCACTGTATAAAACTCACTGTATAAAACTCACTGTATAAAACTCATTGTATAAAACTCATTGAACAGAACTCATTGAACAGAACTCATTGAACAGAACTCATTGAACAGAACTCATTGAACAGAACTCATTGAACAGAACTCATTGAACAGAACTCATTGCTCTTGAACGTGAAGATAATTACTGTAAAAGGTCAAATAAATGAAGTGAACTGAACTAATAACTGAACACACAGAACTGAACAGAGAATGGTGTCTTGTGACGTGATTATTATGGTTGTGCTTCTCCATACAGGAACTGTATAGTCAAATGGCTACCCAGACAATTGCCATTGATCCCCCCCCTCTTCCACTCATTAAACCGCTGCTACTCTCTGTTGTCATCTATGCATAGTCACTTTAATTACTCTACCTACATGTACATATTACCTCAACTAATCGGTACCCCCCTGTATATAGACTCACTATTGTTATTTTTACTGCTGCTCCTTAATTACTTGTTACTTTTATTTCTTATTCTTATCCGTATTTTTTTGAAACTGCATTGCTGGTTAGGGGCTTGTAAGTAAGCATTTCACTGTGAGGTCTACACCTGTTGTATTGGGCGCATGTGACGAATACAATTTGATTGGATATTTATGCACTGAATTCAATGAATAAGAGTAAGGTATTCCGGAACTACATGAATACCGTATACAGTAGTGTGCCGAGCACATTTCTCACCTGGTTGCACTGTTAAGAGCCTGAGAGAAGAGATTGTAGCCAGCTGGAGAGGGAGAGTGCTGCATGGAGTAGAACCAGATAGCTGCAGCCTTGACAAACGCATTGGCTTCGTCTCCACCCAGAGAGTTGGACAGGGCTTCGTAGAATGCTGTTTTACTGTCAGCTCGCCCCTGGAGCTCCTCAAAGTTCTGTCGTCAAGACATTAGGGGGGGAAAGTAGAAGTTGGTGATATGAAACGTGGCTGAGTAGAGTAATACTACTCAATACTAATACAATGTGAATGAGGACAAACCGCTAACATACGAGTCACCTGCTGAGTTGAACTAGGAGTCTACGCATTAGAATATGTCCCACACTGTATGAAAAACAAAGAGCCATATTCCCCAATTCCATCCTGCAAAGCTTAATAAGCAGGTACACCTAAATAGACGGACGACACTAGTGGTGAATGATCTCACCATAGAAACACAAAGAACGTCTTTGAATTATAGGATCTCCGGTGCTCACCTTGATCCTCTTGGCCCTGCTGATGAGTCCATCCTCTGCGGAGGAGCCCAGCAGGAGGTCAGCTCTGTGGAAGCCTGCATTCATCAGGGCCTTGGAGGGGTTCCCCTGGACAGAGACCCCGTCCACCACTGGACCCCAAGCCTGCAGGGGCCCGCTGACTGACAGCAGCTGAAACAGATAACATAAAATAAGACAGGGGGGGGGGGGTATGGTAGCGTCCCAAATAGCACAACATCTGGGACTATAAGGCTTCCTTCCTTAGTCTGTGACTATAAGGCCAACAGTGCCTCAGTCTGGGTCTATAAGGTCAACAGTACCTTAGTCTGGGTCTATAAGGCCAACAGTGCCTCAGTCTGGGTCTATAAGGCCAACAGTACCTCAGTCTGGGTCTATAAGGCCAACAGTGCCTCAGTCTGGGTCTATAAGGCCAACAGTACCTCAGTCTGGGTCTATAAGGCCAACAGTACCTCAGTCTGGGTCTATAAGGCCAACAGTACCTCAGTCTGGGTCAAAAAGACCAACAGTACCTCAGTCTGGGTCTATAAGGCCAACAGTACCTCAGTCTGGGTCTATAAGGCCAACAGTACCTCAGTCTGGGTCTATAAGGCCAACAGTACCTCAGTCTGGGTCTATAAGACCAACAGTACCTCAGTCTGGGTCTATAAGGCCAACAGTACCTCAGTCTGGGTCTATAAGGCCAACAGTACCTCAGTCTGGGTCTATAAGGCCAACAGTACCTCAGTCTGGGTCTATAAGGCCAACAGTACCTTAGTCTGGGTCTATAAGGCCAACAGTACCTTGGTCTGGGTCTATAAGGTCAACAGTACCTCAGTCTGGGTCCTTGGCCTGCGTCTACAAGACCAACAGTATCTCAGTCTGGGTCAAAAAGACCAACAGTACCTTAGTCTGGGTCTATAAGGCCAACAGTACCTCAGTCTGGGTCTATAAGGCCAACAGTACCTTAGTCTGGGTCTATAAGGCCAACAGTACCTTGGTCTGGGTCTATAAGGCCAACAGTACCTTAGTCTGGGTCTATAAGGCCAACAGTACCTCAGTCTGGGTCTATAAGGCCAACAGTACCTCAGTCTGGGTCTATAAGGCCAACAGTACCTTAGTCTGGGTCTATAAGGCCAACAGTACCTTAGTCTGGGTCTATAAGGCCAACAGTACCTTGGTCTGGGTCTATAAGGCCAACAGTACCTTAGTCTGGGTCTATAATCCCAACAGTACCTCAGTCTGGGTCTATAATCCCAACAGTACCTCAGTCTGGGTCTATAAGGCCAACAGTACCTTAGTCTGGGTCTATAAGGCCAACAGTACCTCAGTCTGGGTCTATAAGGCCAACAGTACCTTGGTCTGGGCAGCGTTGAGGTCCTGTGCTGGAGCTGCTCTCAGGCAGGAGCCCAGCTGTTCCGGGTCAGAGGAGGAGGAACAGCCCAGCTCCCGGGCCAGAGCCTCAGCCTGCCCCTGGGCTTTAGATACACTCAGCACTGAGGCAGGGGAGAACACAGAACCACCCTGGGGAGAGAGAGAGGAGGGACCGAGTCAGAGAACCACTCAGCACTGAGGCAGGGGAGAACACAGAACCACCCTGGGGAGAGAGAGAGAGGAGGGACAGAGTCAGAGAACCACTCAGCACTGAGGCAGGGGAGAACACAGAACCACCCTGGGGAGAGAGAGAGAGGAGGGACAGAGTCAGAGAACCACTCAGCACTGAGGCAGGGGAGAACACAGAACCACCCTGGGGGGAGAGAGGGGGGAGGGACAGAGTCAGAGAACCACTCAGCACTGAGGCAGGGGAGAACACAGAGCCACCCTGGGGAGAGAGAGAGAGGAGGGACAGAGTCAGAGAGCCACTCAGCACTGAGGCAGGGGAGAACACAGAACCACCCTGGGGAGAGAGAGGGGGGAGGGACAGAGTCAGAGAACCACTCAGCACTGAGGCAGGGGAGAACACAGAACCACCCTGGGGAGAGAGAGGGGGGAGGGACAGAGTCTATCAGCTTCAGCACTGTGGTGATTAGTCTGTCATCTATTGGCTACAGCACTGTGGTGATTAGTCTCATCTATTGGCTACAGCACTGTGGTGATTAATCTGTCATCTATTGGCTACAGCACTGTGGTGATTAGTCTGTCATCTATTGGCTACAGCACTGTGGTGATTAGTCTGTCATCTATTGGCTACAACACTGTGGTGATTAGTCTCCTCTATTGGCTACAGCACTGTGGTGATTAGTATCATCTATTGGCTACAGCACTGTGGTGATTAGTCTCATCTATTGGCTACAGCACTGTGGTGATTAGTCTCATCTATTGGCTACAGCACTGTGGTGATTAGTCTCATCTATTGGCTACAGCACTGTGGTGATTAGTCTATTTCAGGAGTGGAAAAATGTGGTGAAAAACAAGTCACAACTTCCCCATTAGTGAGGAAGTGACTAGATGAGATCAACAAAAACAGATTGGCAGGATGACTAGAATAGACTGATGAGCTGCTGCTTATCACCGTTATACAGTACCGTAGCATCATGCTAAGCTAATTCAGGCTATATTACATTATAATTCCGGCTATATTACACCAAATATTGGTTATGTTAGGTATAACGACGGAGGCTGCTACAGACTGGTAGGGTAAGTCTATCTGAGGAAAGGGTGATGATATCCACATGCTAAACTGGAGAATACCAGTGCTGGGCTAAATCGCGAGATAAAGGAATGAGAGGCAAGCACACATAGCACTGCTACTTCCCAGCTCTTTATTCCTGCATCCAAATGATCAACAAGGCTCTCTGACCAGACATGGGGAACATCTGGACCAGCCCAGTCGCTATGCCAGGGAATGGAGATGACACCAACACCAGCTCTGATCCCTTTCTGAGAAGTAAGTCTCTCTGGTTAAGGAAGTCTGTATTTTGGTAATGATCGTTTTATTAATGAAAGGATTCTGTTAAAAGGGGCAATCTGGGATTCAAATTTGTTTTGTATTCTTCAAGAATCAATGTCTATAAACTGATTAATTTAAACGCTTGGAATCGCAGATTGTCTCTGATGGGAAATGGTTCATTTGATGTAATATTTTAAGTAAGGGTGGAGTGACTTGGTTTCATAAGCTGTACTGGCCCTGTACTGCTCTGTGTATGTGAAAACATTTGCATAATTTCACCCAAAATAAACAGGGTTCCTCTCATGCAAACTGTGGCCAAACAACTGCAATTTTCAACATTTTGTTTACCCATTAAATTGTTGGGAGCATATATGCAGTGTACTGTATGACTTTCTGTTGTAGACGGTTTACTATTCCATTAGTCTGCACCTCTACCAACATGGGTGTGTCACCTCTTGCTTTTTACTGGACCATTATGCAATATAAAACACATTTCTTCATTAAATGAAATAACGAACAGCATCCTACTTCCCTACCCCTCCACAACATGTACTCATATCTAAAAAAAAAAATGTAAAACATTTTTTTTTTAAATATTTTTGTAATAGCATCAGTGTGTGAGCATTCAGCATCTTGAAATGACCGTCCAAGAGCTGTTGACTGAATGGAAAAATGATATAATCTTCATCTGATATAGACGACCTGATAACACTTTTGCTTTCGCTGTGATTGGCAGATACTGTACAGATGTACTCTCTTAATTTGATCACCCTGTTGTCGCAGAGAATTTTCCTTTGCAGAAGGAAATGCAAATTGTGGTCTATTCAAGGTTTAAAAAGGCTTCTTAACGTTTGTAATTTCCACTTTAAAATGTCAGACTTCATTTTTCTTAACCTAAAATGAATCAACTACCTACAATAAAGTCCATTAATTATAATCCACATAATAATTTATATTTCCTGCTGCTGCAGGATTATTTCCCTGCTGTGAGAAACTGGTCAAATTGAGATAGTACACCAGTACACGGCATTTGGAAAGGTGGTCACAGGCAGCTGATGTATTGTGCACTGAAGTCCACAAGCGAAAGGGAAAAGGGTGAGAGGAGGAGAGAGAGACGAGGTGCAATGAGTTATACAACTTCCAAAGGAATCATGTTGTTTGTATGTGGCTGCTATGAAAGAGAACTGTTTGTATGTGATCAGGGGTGTATTCATTCCGCCGATTCTGTTGAAAAGATTTCTTAAACGGAAGCAAAAAGAAAGAAACGGGGATAAATGCACCTGAATTTGTCCAATAGAAACTCTTGTTTGCAACTGATTTACACTCTAGATCAGCTAGATGCAGGCAAGAGTGTGCAAGGGGTTAATGAATGTGTTACTGTCTGTCACATTTTCTCTCGACCTGTGCACCAACCATTGTAAACTTTAATTCATAGGCTAGGTTGTAGCAACCTCATGATGGGTATAGGGGAAATTAGAGTATCATGTAGTAGTCTAAACCTATCACTGTTACATTGAGCTGGGTGAATGGAATATGAATGACAGTCATCCAATATGCTGTAAAAAAAATATATATATATATTTACTCTTCTCTCCAGACAACGATACCCTGAGAGTCCTGTCTGACTACACCTCTGCAGATGTCAGTGAAACCCTGGTAGTCTTGTCTGACTACCCCTCTGCAGATGTCAGTGTGCCTCTCTTCAAGATAGGAGAGAGACTGAGACTCCTGGCAGAGTGAGTGACTGAACCCAACTGAATCTAACAACGGTGTCCCAAATGGCACCCTAGTCCCTAGATAGTGCCCTACTTTTGACCAGAGCCCTATGAGTCCTGGTCAAACGTAGGGCACTATCTAGGGACAAGGGGGCAATTTGGGACGCAGTCCTAGTCTTCCACATTCTCTCCCTCAACACAACACCATCTCCTCTAAGAACTGATCTGTTTGACTAGACTGAGAGAGACAGGGGCCAAATCTAACCAATTCTACTTTTGACCAGAGCCCTATTGGTCGATAACAGTGCACTAAATAAGGAATAGGGTGCTATTCGGGACTCAATCTCATTCTTCCCTTGTTTCTTCTCTTCTGTCAGGGAGGGTTACTGGTGGAGGGTTTCTTCTGTCCAAACAGGATATGAGAACTACATCCCCAACAACCATGTGGCCAAGGTCTATCACGGGTAGGTGAACTCACACTAACCTACCTGACACTGTCAAGGTCTATCACGGGTAGGTTAACTCACGAATACTAACCTACCTGACACTGTCACAGTCCACTGTCAAGGTCTATCACGGGTAGGTTAACTCACAATCACTAACCTACCTGACACTGTCACAGTCCACTGTCAAGGTCTATCACGGGTAGGTTAACTCACAATCACTAACCTACCTGACACTGTCAAGGTCTATCACGGGTAGGTTAACTCACAAACACTAACCTACCTGACACTGTCAAGGTCTATCACGGGTAGGTTAACTCACACTAACCTACCTGACACTGTCAAGGTCTATCACGGGTAGGTTAACTCACACTAACCTACCTGACACTGTCAAGGTCTATCACGGGTAGGTTAACTCACACTAACCTACCTGACACTGTCAAGGTCTATCACGGGTAGGTTAACTCACACTAACCTACCTGACACTGTCAAGGTCTATCACGGGTAGGTTAACTCACACTAACCTACCTGACACTGTCACAGTCCACTGTCAAGGTCTATCACGGGTAGGTGAACTCACAAACACTAACCTACCTGACACTGTCACAGTCCACTGTCAAGGTCTATCACAGGTAGGTGAACTCACAAACACTAACCTACCTGACACTGTCACAGTCCACTGTCAAGGTCTATCACAGGTAGGTGAACTCACAAACACTAACCTACCTGTCACTGTCCACTGTCAAGTCATCTGCCTCCTACATCAAATCACGTTTAAATCCCCCAAAAATGTGCCGAATACAACAGGTGTAGTAGACCTTACAGTGAAATGCTGAATACAACAGGTGTAGTAGACCTTACAGTGAAATGCTGAATACAACAGGTGTAGTAGACCTTACAGTGAAATGCTGAATACAACAGGTGTAGTAGACCTCACAGTGAAATGCTGAATACAACAGGTGTAGTAGACCTTACAGTGAAATGCTGAATACAACAGGTGTAGTAGACCTTACAGTGAAATGCCGAATACAACAGGTGTAGTAGACCTTACAGTGAAATGCTGAATACAACAGGTGTAGTAGACCTTACAGTGAAATGCTGAATACAACAGGTGTAGTAGACCTTACAGTGAAATGCTAACTTACAATCCCTTAACCAACAATGCAGTTTTAAGAAAAATAAGTGTTAGGTAAAAAATAAAGATAAATAGATGCGTTTTTAAAAATGAAAAATTAAAAGATATACTAACCTAACACTTTCCTAGTCCAGTGTCGGATGATAGCTGACGATAATGGTTTAAGGCTTGGTATTCTGAAAAGGGGAAGTTGATAGCATCTACGATACCATTATGATTAAAACAGCCAGTGGTCATGTTTCAATCGTTCTTCATAGCTGGTTGTTTTATGTGGGTTCTAAGGCCATGAAAATACATGCTTTATGAACATGGTTGATTGGTATTCTGTATTCATTTAGCTGGTTGTTTGAAGGGGTGGCCCGACCCAAAGCAGAGGAACTGCTTCGTCTGCCCGGAAACAGAGCCGGCTCCTTCATGATAAGAGAAAGTCAAAAAGGTGAGTGGCCAAGAGACAGACGTCTGGACCGTAACTTAAATGGAATTGTGGTGCTCCTTGTGGTGCCCCTTGTGGTGCTCCTGTGGTGCCCCTTGTGGTGCTCCTGTGGTGCCCCTTGTGGTGCTCCTTGTGGTGCCCCTTGTGGTGCCCCTTGTGGTGCCCCTTGTGGTGCCCCTTGTGGTGCTCCTGTGGTGCCCCTTGTGGTGCTCCGTTTGTAGAGCATGGTGCTCGCAACGCGATGGTTGTGGGTACGCAAGCAACAACTACTGTAAGTCACTTAGGATAAAGGTGTTCGCTAAATGTCCTAAATAAATGGTACATATAAAAGCTGGAGTTCTAAACTTCGACTACAGGACTGCCGATAGATTCTCTCACAATCAACTACTAAAATGATCAACCAAAATCAACCAACTTTAAAAACAGATGTAATAACGTCTTGTTTTTCCCTGCCTGTGTGGTGTTGTAGGAGTGTATACCCTGTCTGTACGGCACAGGGTTGTGGTACACTATCGTATTATTCGCCTTCCCAACAACTGGTACTACATCTCTCCTGGTCTAACCTTCCAGTGTCTCGAGGACCTCGTCAACCACTACTCTGGTAAATAACAATCCCATGTGACATGATCATGGACATTTAGTCCAAATCTATTCATCGTAAACCTTTTACTTCACTTTTTGTAGATTTTTTTTATTTTTAAACAGAAATTTAAATTAGTCACCCCCCCTTCATAATCTGTGAAAGGGTCATGATTAAAGTAGTCATCCCTCTTCATAATCTGTGAAAGGGTCATGATTAAAGTAGTCATCCCTCTTCATAATCTGTGAAAGGTCCCTGATTAAAGTAGTCATCCCTCCTTCATAATCTGTGAAAGGTCCCTGATTAAAGTAGTCATCCCTCTTCATAATCTGTGAAAGGGTCATGATTAAAGTAGTCATCCCTCTTCATAATCTGTGAAAGGGTCATGATTAAAGTAGTCATCCCTCTTCATAATATGTGAAAGGGTCATGATTAAAGTAGTCATCCCTCCTTCATAATCTGTGAAAGGGTCATGATTAAAGTAGTCATCCCTCCTTCATAATCTGTGAAAGGGTCATGATTAAAGTAGTCATCCCTCCTTCATAATCTGTGAAAGGGTCATGATTAAAGTAGTCATCCCTCTTCATAATCTGTGAAAGGGTCATGATTAAAGTAGTCATCCCTCTTCATAATCTGTGAAAGGGTCATGATTAAAGTAGTCATCCCCCCTTCATAATCTGTGAAAGGGTCATGATTAAAGTAGTCATCCCTCTTCATAATCTGTGAAAGGGTCATGATTAAAGTAGTCATCCCTCTTCATAATCTGTGAAAGGGTCATGATTAAAGTAGTCATCCCTCTTCATAATCTGTGAAAGGTCCCTGATTAAAGTAGTCATCCCTCCTTCATAATCTGTGAAAGGTCCCTGATTAAAGTAGTCATCCCTCTTCATAATATGTGAAAGGGTCATGATTAAAGTAGTCATCCCTCCTTCATAATCTGTGAAAGGGTCATGATTAAAGTAGTCATCCCTCTTCATAATCTGTGAAAGGGTCATGATTAAAGTAGTCATCCCTCCTTCATAATCTGTGAAAGGTCCCTGATTAAAGTAGTCATCCCTCTTCATAATCTGTGAAAGGTCCCTGATTAAAGTAGTCATCCCTCTTCATAATCTGTGAAAAGTGAATGATTTGCAGGCATTATGTCTGACAATAGCCGTATCTGAAAATACATCTTTAAAAAATTATAAAAAAAAAAAAATGTAATAAGAGTTTTTTCCCGGGACACCAACAAATCTGCTGAATATTACAATCTGACATTAAAGTCAAACACATGTAGACTCCATGTGAATCTATTTATAGGAACCATGAGCTGATACGTCTACTATTATTATAAAGGTTGGAACTATTCATTATTTTTTAACTTGTGACACCACCGGTAGTTATCACTTTCTAACGTGGAATTATTGACTCTTTCAAGCCGCACCAACTCCAACGCACTGCAATGCTGCTATACTACATTCACTAAGTGGAGTCATACGAGCTGTATAGTGTGGTTGAAGTACATTGCTGATGTTGGCTATTTTGAGGATGTGGAAGATACTCAGCTCCGGTGCTCTCCTTGTGTCATTAATGTGTCCTTGTACATTTATATTTTAGTCACTGTGTATGGTTTCTGGTAGCTCACTGGTTATAACCACATGAGAGCTGCGTATGGTTTCTGGTAGCTCACTGGTTATAACCACATGAGAGCTGCGTATGGTTTCTGGTAGCTCACTGGTTATAACCACAGGAGAGCTGGGTATGGTTTCTGGTAACGACAGTGGCCCCTCCTCTTTGACAGATTGTGCAGACGGCCTGTGCTGTATTCTCACCACCCCCTGTCAGGCTGTAACCAATGGCAACCTCAACCTGGCCTCCCAGGCACCCCCTGTGGTGATGCACAACAACTTCGACTGGAAAGACGTCAACAGGTACCTCTTTCTCGAACGTTGACCTCTTTCCCTTTCTCCCTGCCTTCATCCCCTCTCTCCCCGTCTTCATCCCCTCTCTCCCCGCCTTCAGCCCCTCTCTCCCCGCCTTCAGTCCCCCTCTCTCCCCGCCTTCAGTCCCCCTCTCTCCCCGCCTTCATCCCTCTCTCCCCGCCTTCAGTCCCCCTCTCCCCGCCTTCAGTCCCCCTCTCTCCCCGCCTTCATCCCTCTCTCCCCGCCTTCAGTCCCCCTCTCCCCGCCTTCAGTCCCCCTCTCTCCCCGCCTTCAGTCCCCCTCTCTCCCCGCCTTCAGCCCCCCTCTCCCCGCCTTCAGTCCCCCTCTCCCCGCCTTCAGTCCCCCTCTCTCCCCGCCTTCAGTCCCCCTCTCTCCCCGCCTTCAGTCCCCCTCTCTCCCCGCCTTCAGCCCCTCTCTCCCCGCCTTCAGTCCCCCTCTCTCCCCGCCTTCAGTCCCCCTCTCTCCCCGCCTTCATCCCTCTCTCCCCGCCTTCAGTCCCCCTCTCCCCGTCTTCATCCCCTCTCTCCCCGCCTTCATCCCTCTCTCCCCGCCTTCAGTCCCCCTCTCTCCCCGCCTTCAGTCCCCCTCTCTCCCCGCCTTCATCCCTCTCTCCCCGCCTTCAGCCCCTCTCTCTCCCCGCCTTCAGCCTCTCTCTCCCCGCCTTCAGCCTCCCCCTCTCCCCGCCTTCAGCCCCCTCTCTCCCCGCCTTCAGTCCCCCTCTCCCCGCCTTCAGTCCCCCTCTCCCCGCCTTCAGCCGCCCCCTCTCCCCGCCTTCAGCCCCCTCTCTCCCCGCCTTCAGTCCCCCTCTCCCCGCCTTCAGTCCCCCTCTCCCCGCCTTCAGCCGCCCCCTCTCCCCGCCTTCAGCCTCCCTCTCTCCCCGCCTTCAGTCCACCTCTCTCCCCGCCTTCATCCCTCTCTCCCCGCCTTCATCCCTCTCTCCCCGCCTTCAGTCCCCCTCTCTCCCCGCCTTCAGTCCCCCTCTCTCCCCGCCTTCATCCCTCTCTCCCCGCCTTCAGCCCCTCTCTCTCCCCGCCTTCAGCCTCTCTCTCTCCCCGCCTTCAGCCTCCCCCTCTCCCCGCCTTCAGCCCCCCTCTCTCCCCGCCTTCAGCCTCTCTCTCTCCCCGCCTTCAGTCCCCCTCTCCCCGCCTTCAGTCCCCCTCTCCCCGCCTTCAGCCCCTCTCTCTCCCCGCCTTCAGCCTCTCTCTCTCCCCGCCTTCAGCCTCCCCCTCTCCCCGCCTTCAGCCCCCCTCTCTCCCCGCCTTCAGCCTCTCTCTCTCCCCGCCTTCAGTCCCCCTCTCCCCGCCTTCAGTCCCCCTCTCCCCGCCTTCAGTCTCCCTCTCCCCGCCTTCAGTCTCCCTCTCCCCGCCTTCAGTCTACCTCTCTCCCCGCCTTCAGTCCCTCTCTCCCCGCCTTCAGTCCCCCTCTCCCCGCCTTCAGTCCCCCTCTCCCCGCCTTCAGTCCACCTCTCTCCGCCTTCAGTCTCCCTCTCCCCGCCTTCAGTCTCCCTCTCCCCGCCTTCAGTCCCCCTCTCCCCGCCTTCAGTCCCTCTCTCTCCAACCTTGTTTCTCCCCATCCATCTGTATCTGTCACTACCCCTCTCTGGGAGTTTCATGGAGTCTGACAATTACATATATGTTTGAGCTTATTTTTGAGTTTAGCTTTCAATGTACTTTATCAGTGATAGATAACAGACTAACGCTGCATCATATCTATTCTAACCTCAGCTCGGAGCTGACAGACCAGCCTCATCGTTACCCCGGCAACAGAGACTCTATGATCAGCTTTGGCTTGCGGAACACAGTCTCCTCCTACATGTCTCTGGGGGACATGAGGAAGGAGAGGAAGAGCAGCAGCTGGAGGAGGAATAAGAGGAGGAGCAGTGTGTGTGTACCTCCCGGTAACGGTCACGGACTCAGCACTACAGCACTGGAAGAGGAAGAGGAGGGGATGTACGCACAAGCCATCCTCCTGAACTCTTAAGACTGGATATGGCCTTAAATGTATAGAGAGGACATATCCTGCAGTATAGAGAGGACATAGTGCTGTATAGAGAGGACATAGTGCTGTATAGAGAGGACATAGTGCTGTATAGAGAGGACATAGTGCTGTATAGAGAGGACATAATCCTGCTGTATAGAGAGGACATAATCCTGCTGTATAGAGAGGACATATCCTGCTGTATAGAGAGGACATATCCTGCTGTATAGAGAGGACATAGTGCTGTGTAGAGAGGACATAGCATACTGGACTATGCCGTGAACGTGGAAGTAAAACTGTGATGACGGTCACGCTGCATAATCAGTGACATTCCGACCATTAATCACAAGGGTGTTACTGCATGACAGCCTAAACTAGTTGTAAACAGCTGGAATGGTCAAGACCGTTACTGTAACAGCATTATTTACACACGAGGGCTTAGTAACACATCCACAATAGCCCTATTTAGCGCACTACTATAGTGCACTACTTTTGATAGGGGCTCTGGTCAAAAGCAGCACACTATAGAGGGAATAGAGCGCCATTTGGGACTCTTGGTGAAGGTCAGTGAGGATCAGGGGTCACAGGTCAGCTTACCATGAGCAGCATCCTGTCGAAGAGACCACGCGAGGAGGGGGAGGTCAGATGTAGGCTGGCCACGTCGGCTCCACTCCGCTCTGCCCCCACCGTCACCAGCCTGGGGTCACCTCCGAACGCCTCCATGTTCTCCTGGACCCACTTCAGAGCGGCGACCTGGTCCTGGAAGCCGGCGTTACCTGGCAGGACTGTGGAGCCTAGAGGCATTCAGTTCACACTGCTGTTATCAAGACACTTATATAACGCAATGTGTTCTTTGGGTTGTGACTTGTGTTATCGTCTACATCATTTCCAAAAAATATACAAAACAACATGTTTTTATTCCATTTGGGTTCCAAAAGCCACTGCAGCACATGAATACTGTAATTACCCACTAAGAATGGACCAAGAAACTATTGGATAGATTTCAAATATCATTTTACCAAAGCCTGGTAAGAATGTGAATACACTCAGCAACAGCAAACAGAAAGCATGGAATATTCCAAAGTGTTGCTTTCGAAAAGCTCCCTCTAGAAGACAATAGGTGGAGAGATATCTGGGACCAGGGGTTTAGTAGGTGTGGCAGGGCTTTATAGAAGAGTTGTCTGGGAGGGACCAGGGGTTTAGTAGGTGTGGCAGGGCTTTATAGAAGAGCTGTCTGGGAGGGACCAGGGGTTTAGTAGGTGTGGCAGGGCTTTATAGAAGAGCTGTCTGGGAGGGACCAGGGGTTTACTAGGTGTGGCAGGGCTTTATAGAAGAGCTGTCTGGGAGGGACCAGGGGTTTAGTAGGTGTGGCAGGGCTTTATAGAAGAGCTGTCTGGGAGGGACCAGGGGTTTAGTAGGTGTGGCAGGGCTTTATAGAAGAGCTGTCTGGGAGGGACCAGGGGTTTAGTAGGTGTGGCAGGGCTTTATAGAAGAGCTGTCTGGGAGGGGCCAGGGGTTTAGTAGGTGTTGCAGGGCTTTATAGAAGAGCTGTCTGGGAGGGACCAGGGGTTTAGTAGGTGTGGCAGGGCTTTATAGAAGGGCTGTCTGGGAGGGACCAGGGGTTTAGAGGTGTGGCAGGGCTTTATAGAAGAGTTGTCTGGGAGGGACCAGGGGTTTATTAGGTGTTGCAGGGCTTTATAGAAGAGTTGTGTGGGAGGGGCCAGTGGTTTAGTAGGTGTGGCAGGGCTTTATAGAAGAGTTGTGTGGGAGGGGCCAGTGGTTTAGTAGGTGTGGCTGTGTTGCAGGGCTTTATAGAAGGGCTGTCTGGGAGGGACCAGGGGTTTAGAGGTGTGGCTGTGTTGCAGGGTCTTCTAGAGTTGCTGGCTGAGGGCTCCTATCACCAAGACTACACATCACTCTAAAACAGAACGTGCAGTCTAGGATAATAAAGTTGAAACTTGAACACACACACACAGTCCTTCCACATGTCTGTTAGTGTGCCAGCTGTGTGCTTTGGCTGGCTAGCTGACTGTGGAGAGAGTCACTCCTCCCTCTCAGTGCCACATCAGCACAGAACACACCATCAGCACAGAACACACCATCAGCACAGAACACACCATCAGCACAGAACACACCATCAGCACAGAACACACCATCAGCACAGAATACACCATCAGCAGAGATTAATTTCTCCCCCCCCTCCCTCCTTCCCCCTCATCTCTCCCCAACCCCCCCCCCTCTCATCTCTCCCTCATCTCTCCCATCTCTCCTCCCCCTCATCTCTCCCCATCCCCCCCCCCATTACTCCCCATCCCCCCCCATCACTCCCTCCGGGCCCTCTCAGCCCCCCACAGCAGCAGAATACCAACAGTAAACATGTCATCCTCTCCCCTTCACTTTCATCGTGACCTGATTCTAACTTCATGTCCACTATCTTCCCTCTACATTTACATTCACTTATTATGCCATTTCAGCAGCGCTCTCAGACCCAGTTGTGAGTTCAGATTTAGAAGGCAGCACTTGTTTGTGTCTTTTGTTACTTTTGAAAGCATATAACCTATAAGATAATTGAATGCTGCTTCTGACGTGTGTTAAGAGGAGCACCTGTGCTGAGGAATCCGAACGCTGCAACCCTGGTGTTGACGGTAACCACGACGATGTTGCCGACGGCAGCCAGGTAGGAGCCGTCCAGTAGAGATGCTGTGTCATCGCTGGCTGCTCCAGACGGGTTATGGAAGAACACCAGGACCGCTGCACTCCCTCTCTATCAGAGGAAAAGACAAGAACAGGAATGACACGGCAGACCAACTGTCAATCTGAAGGACCGGTAGTGGAGTGGTGTTTGAGGTGTCGAGGGGTTAATAAAGGAGAGGTCAACAGGACTTCTAGTGAAACAAAGATCTCTATCGGTACAATGTGACTTACGATGCCGCTGGGGACGAAGATGTTGAGATACAGACAGTCCTCACTGCTGGCTGATGACTCCACAGCTCCAGGCTGCAGACAACTGGGTCTACCATGGGAAACATCCATAACAACAGGGTTAGAGGACACATTAACACACTGCATGTGGTACAACTGGGTCTACCATGGGAAACATCCATAACAACAGGGTTAGAGGACACATTAACACACTGCATGTGGTACAACTGGGTCTACCATGGGAAACATCCATAACAACAGGGTTAGAGGACACATTAACACACTGCATGTGGTACAACTGGGTCTACCATGGGAAACATCCATAACAACAGGGTTAGAGGACACATTAACACACTGCATGTGGTACAACTGGGTCTACCATGGGAAACATCCATAACAACAGGGTTAGAGGACACATTAACACACTGCATGTGGTACAACTGGGTCTACCATGGGAAACATCCATAACAACAGGGTTAGAGGACACATTAACACACTGCATGTGGTACAACTGGGTCTACCATGGGAAACATCCATAACAACAAGCTGGCCTTCTAGGCGGGCGGGCGTGCAGACACTCAGACAGACACACACTCAGACAGACATTCTTCGAGATTGAATGGGATCTTAAGCCCCATTCAAATTCATAACAAATCATAGAAGTTGAGGCATTCTGGAGTTGCCTCTTCACTGTTGACGTTGAGACTGGTGTTCTGTGGGTACTATTTAATGAAGCTGCCAGTTGAGGACTTGCGAGGCATCTGTTTCTCAACTAGACACTAATGTACTTGTCCTCTTGTTCAGTTTTGCACCGGGGCCTCCCACTCCTCTTTCTATTCTGGTTAGAGCCAGTTTGAACTGTTCTGTGAAGGGAGTAGCACACAGCGTTATGCGAGATCTTCAGTTTTTTGCAATTTCTCGCATGGAATCGCCTTCATTTCTCAGAACAAGAATAGACTGATGCGTTTCAGAAGAAAGATCTTTGTGCCTGGCCATTTCGAGCCTGCAATCGAACCCACAAATGCTGATACTCCAGATGCTCAGCTCATCTAAAGAAGGCCAGTTTTATTGCTTGTTTAATCAGAACAACAGTTTCCAGCTGTGCCAACATGATTGCAAAAGGGTTTTCTAATGATCAATTAGCCTTTTAAAATGATAGACTTGGATTAGCTAACACAATGTGCCATTGGAACACAGGAGTGATGGTTGCTGATAATGGGCCTCTGTACGCCTATGTAGATATTCCATACAAATTCTGCAGTTTCCAGCTACAGTAGACATTTACAACATTAACTATTTCTGATAAATGTTATGTTATTTC
This sequence comes from Oncorhynchus masou masou, assembly GCF_036934945.1. NCBI lineage: Eukaryota > Metazoa > Chordata > Actinopteri > Salmoniformes > Salmonidae > Oncorhynchus > Oncorhynchus masou. Next base: position 98,904,396 of record NC_088240.1, on the reverse strand, counting down.
AATTGCTTTTCTTTCAAAAACAAGGACATTTCTAAGTGGCCCCAAACTTTTTAACGGTAGTGTATATATATAAAAAAAATCCAGGATGTAACATTTCATAGTGGTTAGCGTGTCGGACCAGTAACCGAAAAGTTGCTAGATCGAATCCCCGAGCTGACAAGGTAAAAATCTGTCGATCTGCCCCTGAACAAGGCAGTTAACCCACTGTTCCTAGGCAGTAATTGTGAATAAGAATTTGTTCTTGCCTACTTAAATAAAGGTTCAATATTATGATTTTTATTTTTATGAAATAACATTTTCAGGGACCCGTTTTGGCTTGTGAACACCCCTTTCCAAACTACTGGATGAAATTACACAAAACGTTTATAACACATCTTTAAAAAAAATCTTCCTCCACAGAGTCGTGGTTTACCTGGTAATCGTGGCGTTCCATGTCCCACTCCATTCAGCAGGCTGTGGGGGGACGAAACGGAGGGCTCTGATAGGAGGACGAGCGTACGGAACTCCCAAGAACTGTCTGACTGTCTTCCTGTCTGACCCGAGCAGCGTTGTCACGGCCTCTCCCTGGAGCGTTCCGTGAGCCGGGATAAACACTGACGTCAACGCCGCCTTGGGTTCTGGATGCCACAGAATACATAACCATCAGTCAGAGGGAAGCCTGGACTGACACGGACAACTATGGGCCCTGGGCAAAAGTAATGCACCATATAGGGAACAGGGTGTCATTTGGGACAGATATACTGTCTGCACTGGAATCAACCAGCTGTAAAACTCCAGCACCTCTCAGATGAGAAATCACGCTTTCTAATAATAATGACCATTACAGGAAGTACGCTGACACAACCTAACCCACCAATAAACATCTCTGTTTCTTCAAACACTAGTCACATTAGCAGCAGTAAAGTGAGCCAGGGTCAGGGATGTATAGTGAGCCAGGGACAGGGATGTACAGTGAGCCAGGGACAGGGATGTATAGTGAGCCAGGGTCAGGGATGTATAGTGAGCCAGGGTCAGGGATGTATAGTGAGCCAGGGATGTATAGTGAGCCAGGGACAGGGATGTATAGTGACCCAGTGTCAGGGATGTATAGTGACCCAGTGTCAGGGATGTATAGTGAGTCAGGGATGTATAGTGAGCCAGGGATGTATAGTGAGCCAGGGTCAGGGATGTATAGTGACCCAGGGATGTATAGTGACCCAGGGATGTATAGTGAGCCAGGGTCAGGGATGTATAGTGACCCAGGGATGTACAGTGAGCCAGGGTCAGGGATCTATAGTGAGCCAGGGTCAGGGATGTATAGTGACCCAGGGTCAGGGATGTATAGTGACCCAGGGTCAGGGATGTATAGTGACCCAGGGTCAGGGATGTATAGTGACCCAGGGTCAGGGATGTATAGTGACCCAGGGTCAGGGATGTATAGTGACCCAGGGTCAGGGATGTATAGTGACCCAGGGTCAGGGATGTATAGTGAGGCAGGGTCAGGGATGTATAGTGACCCAGGGATGTATAGTGACCCAGGGTCAGGGATGTATAGTGACCCAGGGTCAGGGATGTATAGTGACCCAGGGATGTATAGTGAGCCAGGGATGTATAGTGAGCCAGGGTCAGGGATGTATAGTGAGCCAGGGTCAGGGATGTATAGTGACCCAGGGATGTATAGTGACCCAGGGATGTATAGTGAGCCAGGGTCAGGGATGTATAGTGAGCCAGGGTCAGGGATGTATAGTGAGCCAGGGTCAGGGATGTATAGTGACCCAGGGTCAGGGATGTATAGTGAGCCAGGGTCAGGGATGTATAGTGACCCAGGGTCAGGGATGTATAGTGAGCCAGGGTCAGGGATGTATAGTGACCCAGGGTCAGGGATGTATAGTGAGCCAGTGTCAGGGATGTATAGTGACCCAGGGATGTACAGTGAGCCAGGGACAGGGATGTATAGTGAGCCAGGGTCAGGGATGTATAGTGACCCAGGGTCAGGGATGTATAGTGACCCAGGGTCAGGGATGTATAGTGAGGCAGGGATGTATAGTGACCCAGGGTCAGGGATGTATAGTGAGCCAGGGTCAGGGATGTATAGTGACCCAGGGATGTATAGTGAGCCAGGGTCAGGGATGTATAGTGACCCAGGGTCAGGGATGTATAGTGAGCCAGGGTCAGGGATGTATAGTGACCCAGGGTCAGGGATGTATAGTGAGCCAGTGTCAGGGATGTATAGTGACCCAGGGATGTACAGTGAGCCAGGGACAGGGATGTATAGTGAGCCAGGGTCAGGGATGTATAGTGACCCAGGGTCAGGGATGTATAGTGACCCAGGGTCAGGGATGTATAGTGAGGCAGGGATGTATAGTGACCCAGGGTCAGGGATGTATAGTGAGCCAGGGTCAGGGATGTATAGTGACCCAGGGATGTATAGTGAGCCAGGGTCAGGGATGTATAGTGACCCAGGGTCAGGGATGTATAGTGAGCCAGGGTCAGGGATGTATAGTGACCCAGGGTCAGGGATGTATAGTGAGCCAGTGTCAGGGATGTATAGTGACCCAGGGATGTACAGTGAGCCAGGGACAGGGATGTATAGTGAGCCAGGGTCAGGGATGTATAGTGACCCAGGGTCAGGGATGTATAGTGACCCAGGGTCAGGGATGTATAGTGACCCAGGGTCAGGGATGTATAGTGACCCAGGGATGTATAGTGACCCAGGGATGTATAGTGAGGCAGGGTCAGGGATGTATAGTGAGCCTGTGTCAGGGATGTATAGTGACCCAGGGATGTATAGTGAGCCAGGGTCAGGGATGTTGCCCACCTTTGTGGAGGTAGACCTGGAGAGCTGACTCTCTGATGACCAGCCGACAGTCCTGACCTCCGGGGGTGGTAGAGGAGGGGCCACAGGCCAGGGTGTCTGGGTAGAGGACACAGCGGACAGCCGAGTCGGTCCGCCCCACTGACACCACAACACAGGACTCAGCCTCCTCACAGGCTGAGGGGAGACACACACAGTTTAACGGACAGAAAAGGAGGAGAGTAGAGAGAGGTAAATACAAGGATTGGAGCACAGACAAGAGAGACCGAGGAGGGGCACAGACAGGAGAGACCGAGGAGGGGTACAGATGAGGGGCACAGACAGGAGAGACCGAGGAGGGGCACAGACAGGAGAGACCAAGGAGGGTCACAGATGAGGGGCACAGACAGAAGAGACCGAGGAGGGGCACAGATGAGGGGCACAGACCGGAGAGACCGAGGAGGGGTACAGATGAGGGGCACAGACCGGAGAGACCGAGGAGGGGTACAGATGAGGGGCACAGACAGGAGAGACCAAGGAGGGTCACAGATGAGGGACACAGACAGGAGAGACCGAGGAGGGGCACAGATGAGGGGCACAGATAGGAGAGACCGAGGAAGGGCACAGATGAGGGGCACAGATAGGAGAGACCGAGGAGGGGTACAGATGAGGGGCACAGATAGGAGAGACCGAGGAGGGGCACAGATGAGGGGCACAGACAGGAGAGACCGAGGAGGGGTACAGATGAGGGGCACAGACAGGAGAGACCGAGGAGTGGCACAGACAGGAGAGACCGAGGAGGGGCACAGACAGGAGAGACCGAGGAGGGGCACAGACAGGAGAGACCGAGGAGGGGCACAGATAGGAGAGACCGAGGAGGGGTACAGATGAGGGGCACAGATAGGAGAGACCGAGGAGGGGCACAGATGAGGGGCACAGATAGGAGAGACCGAGGAGGGGCACAGATGAGGGGCACAGACAGTAGAGACCGAGGAGGGGTACAGATGAGGGGCACAGACAGGAGAGACCGAGGAGTGGCACAGACAGGAGAGACCGAGGAGGGGCACAGACAGGAGAGACCGAGGAGGGGCACAGACAGGAGAGACCGAGGAGGGGTACAGATGAGGGGCACAGACAGGAGAGACCGAGGAGGGGCACAGATGAGGGGCACAGACAGGAGAGACCGAGGAGGGGCACAGATGAGGGGCACAGATAGGAGAGACCGAGGAGGGGCACAGACAGGAGAGACCGAGGAGGGGCACAGGTGAGGGGCACAGACAGGAGAGACCAAGGAGGGTCACAGGTGAGGGGCACAGACAGGAGAGACGGAGGAGGGGCACAGATGAGGGGCACAGACAGGAGAGACCGAGGAGGGGCACAGATGAGGGGCACAGACAGGAGAGACTGAGGAGGGGCTTAAACCCCTCTTGCCAGGGGACATGTGTGGTCCTGAGTTGGGGGGACGTTGACCGTTAGACTAGACTCTGGCACACGAGGAAGATGTTTCTCACCAGACAGACACCAGTCTCTGGTCCTGTCCAGGTCCTCAGCGATGTCTCTACTGATGTGAATAATATCAAACGTGGAGACGGACGGATCCACCAGAGTAGAGGACACATCCAGGAGTTTCCACTCACTCAAACTCACTGGCAGAGAGACACACGTCTTGATCAGCAGGGGATGCATCTAACACATTGTCTGCATCTAACACATCGTCTGCATCTAACACATTGTCTGCATCTAACACATTGTCTGCATCTAACACATTGTCTGCATCTAACACACTGTCTGCATCTAACACATTGTCTGCATCTAACACATTGTCTGCATCTAACACATTGTCTGCATCTAACACACTGTCTGCATCTAACACATTGTCTGCATCTAACACATTGTCTGCATCTAACACATTGTCTGCATCTAACACATCGTCTGCATCTAACACATCGCCTGCATCTAACACATCGTCTGCATCTAACACATCGTCTGCGTCTAACACATTGTCTGCGTCTAACACACTGTCTGCGTCTAACACATTGTCTGCGTCTAACACATTGTCTGCATCTAACACATTGTCTGCGTCTAACACACTGTCTGCGTCTAACACATTGTCTGCATCTAACACATTGTCTGCATCTAACACATTGTCTGCATCTAACACATCGTCTGCATCTAACACATCGTCTGCATCTAACACATCGTCTGCATCTAACACATCGTCTGCATCTAACACACTGTCTGCGTCTAACACATTGTCTGCGTCTAACACATTGTCTGCGTCTAACACATTGTCTGCGTCTAACACATTGTCTGCGTCTAACACATTGTCTGCGTCTAACACATTGTCTGCGTCTAACACATTGTCTGCGTCTAACACATCGTCTGCGTCTAACACACTGTCTGCATCTAACACATCGTCTGCATCTAACACATCGTCTGCATCTAACACATCGTCTGCGTCTAACACATCGTCTGCATCTAACACACTGTCTGCATCTAACACATTGTCTGCATCTAACACATCGTCTGCGTCTAACACATCGTCTGCGTCTAACACATTGTCTGCATCTAACACATTGTCCCATAGGGCTCTGTTCAGAAGCAGTGTCCTGCACAAGCTAAAATGCTCCATATTTGGGATGCGGTCATTGAAATGTATTTTAATGTCAAAAGGACAGATCTCTCTTAAGCATCCAATTCCACCACTATCCACTGTGCTAGATAGTAATGAGAGCAGTTGAAAGCCTGTACTCTCCTCTGTCTAATGGACAGGTTTCTAGTTACTGGAGCCGTCGGAGACAGTATCTCCTCTGTCTAATGGACAGGTTTCTAGCTACTGGAGGCGTTGGAGACAGTATCTCCTCTGTCTAATGGACAGGTTTCTAGTTACTGGAGGCGTTGGAGACAGTATCTCCTCTGTCTCATGGACAGGTTTCTAGTTACTGGAGCCGTCGGAGACAGTATCTCCTCTGTCTAATGGACAGGTTTCTAGCTACTGGAGGCGTTGGAGACAGTATCTCCTCTGTCTAATGGACAGGTTTCTAGTTACTGGAGGCGTCGGAGACAGTATCTCCTCTGTCTAACGGACAGGTTTCTAGCTACTGGAGGCATTGGAGACAGTATCTCCTCTGTCTAATGGACAGGTTTCTAGCTACTGGAGGCGTTGGAGACAGTATCTCCTCTGTCTCATGGACAGGTTTCTAGCTACTGGAGGCGTTGGAGACAGTATCTCCTCTGTCTAACGGACAGGTTTCTAGCTACTGGAGGCGTTGGAGACAGTATCTCCTCTGTCTAACGGACAGGTTTCTAGCTACTGGAGGCGTTGGAGACAGTATCTCCTCTGTCTAATGGACAGATTTCTAGCTACTGGAGGCGTTGGAGACAGTATCTCCTCTGTCTAACGGACAGGTTTCTAGCTACTGGAGGTGTTGGAGACAGTATCTCCTCTGTCTAAAGGACAGGTTTCTAGCTACTGGAGGCGTTGGAGACAGTATCTCCTCTGTCTAATGGACAGGTTTCTAGCTACTGGAGGTGTTGGAGACAGTATCTCCTCTGTCTAACGGACAGGTTTCTAGCTACTGGAGGTGTTGGAGACAGTATCTCCTCTGTCTCATGGACAGGTTTCTAGCTACTGCAGGCGTTGGAGACAGTATCTCCTCTGTCTAATGGACAGGTTTCTAGCTACTGCAGGCGTTGGAGACAGTATCTCCTCTGTCTAACGGACAGGTTTCTAGCTACTGCAGGCGTTGGAGACAGTATCTCCTCTGTCTAATGGACAGGTTTCTAGCTACTGGAGGCGTTGGAGACAGTATCTCCTCTGTCTAATGGACAGGTTTCTAGCTACTGGAGGGTATGGAGGAAGTGAGTCTAATTAAAGGCTAAGTGGGAAACACTGTGGCTTGTAAACATTTCAGCACGTCAGCACAATGAAAGCTCGCAAAATGACCATGTTAGTTTGTCTCTTTGATGTGAGGGGAGGGAGGGGGGGGGTCCCTTTGAATACACACAAATGTGAAATGGGTTGTCGCCCAAACAGCACCCCATTCCCCATAATGCACCCCTATGGGCCCTAGTCAAAAGTGGAGCACTATATAAGGAATAGGCTCCCGAGTGGCGCAGCGGTCTGAGGCACTGCATCTCAGTGCTAGAGGCGTCACTACAGACCCTGGTTGGATTCCAGGCTGTATCACAACCATAGGGCAGCGTACAATTGGCCCAGCTTTGTCTGGGTTAGGGGAGGGTTTGGCCGGGGGGGGGGGGGGAGTAGCCCCGTCATTGTAAATAATAACTTGTTCTTAACTGACGTGCCTTGTTAAATAAATAAAAGACATACAGAAGGAACTGGGGGGCCTCATCCGGAGACAGAACGGATGACGTGTTTCTATTCAACCATTTACAGGAGGATGACAGCAGGAATAAACACACAGTCAGTCTGTTTATTGTAGCTGACGTATCAAACTCACAGTGTGATGTATTGTACAACTCCTGAGGTGAAATATGAACTGCACTCTCACCATTCTCTGAAGGAACACGTAGTTGGAAACTGGGGCACAAGCGTGGTGATGTAGTCCACTGGTTCACTGTGGAGAACAATGGAAACGTCTGAGTCATTACGTAATAAACTCCTTAACCATCAGAAAACTACTTGGTTAAATAAATGTGTCTGCTGGATCACGTGGCTCAGTAACACCAACTGGAGAAAAGATTAATTACGGCTGTGCCCCGAATAGCACCCTAGTGCACGACATAGATAGGGAGCCACTTGAAACGGAAACAAATGTGTGAGCTGTGGGACTCTTAAGAATAGAAAAATTACCAGCGAGTCTGAGAATTTCTCCCCCCAAAAAAAGTAAGAACAATTTGTAGTCTCTGCAATCCTTACCAGGTGGCAAAATATAACCCACAAAATGAGATGACCAGCTGAGGCATAATAACACACGTTTCTGTTTAGATCAGTGTGCAGCGTCTCATTGGCTGTGTCCCAAATAGCACACTATTCCTCCAATGGGCTCTGGTCAAATGTAGTGCACCACATAAAGAGAAGGTGCCATTTGGGACACACAGACTGTAACCAGGGCAACGGCGCTGTCACTATTCTCCAAAAGAGAAAGTAACATCAAGACATCAAAATTAAATAGGTAGGAGACAACTCAAGATGTTGGCCAGATGTTCGAACAAGATGTGTGTCATGCCTCATCGCTGAGTAAGCTACCCTAGTTTCAAACGGCACCCTATTCCCTATCTAGTGCACTCCTTTTGACCAGGAGCCCATAGGGAATAGGGTGCCATTTGGGAGTCACCCTGTACCTACTTATCCTCGGACGTTTACACACACCTGGTTTCTCGTACCAGCCAAGAGGATACACTCCGGATTCTACTTTGGAGGGGGTGCAGTCCTGGACTCTCCAGGTTGTCCGTTCTCCTTCACCACACGTCTGGATACCAAAGCTGTTCAGAGTCAGGCAGAGAACGTCTGACCCTGGATGGAGACAACACACACACACACACACACACACACACACACACACAAAAACACACAAAGACACACACACACACGCACACATACACAAAGACACACACAAAGACACACACAAAGACACACACAAAGACACACACACAAAGACACACACACAAAGACACACACACAAAGACACACACACAAAGACACACACACACACAAAGACACACACACACACACAAAGACACACACACACACACACAAAGACACACACACAAAGATACACACAAAAAGACACACACACAAAGACACACACACACTTGAGAGGAAATATTTGTCTCTTTGGACTTTGGAGCTATATTGTGATTGTTTCCCTCTTCTCTCTTGCTCCTTGAACATTGAATGTCGGGAGAAAATGTCAGCACTGTAAAAAACATGTCAGTTAATATGTTGACTGAAATAACAACTGACCAGGTGACTGTGTGTCCCTGACGTATCCGATTCCACGGCAACACGGGTCTTCATCACATCTCCGTTCACACTCACGGAACCTGGTGCAAACACAAAGCAGGCACACACCTTTTCTTTGGGGAAACTAAACAGGAATTGTCTAACACTTTTCCTAAAGACTTTGTCATTATCCTAAAGAAAGATGTTTGTTATTGCTTGAAGTAGTGAAATATAACAGAACCAGTGGGACCCAGGTAACACTGCCCTAAGGTCTCTCAGCCCCAGAACCAGTGGGACCCAGGTAACACCGCCCTAAGGTCTCTCAGCCCCAGAACCAGTGGGACCCAGGTAACACTGCCCTAAGGTCTCTCAGCCCCAGAACCAGTGGGACCCAGGTAACACCGCCCTAAGGTCTCTCAGCCCCAGAACCAGTGGGACCCAGGTAACACTGCCCTAAGGTCTCTCAGCCCCAGAACCAGTGGGACCCAGGTAACACCGCCCTAAGGTCTCTCAGCCCCAGAACCAGTGGGACCCAGGTAACACCGCCCTAAGGCCTCTTACCCCTCAGTGATAGGCTTGGCACTCAGGTTGACACGGCTACGGACGGAATAAGACACCATCTTCTTAAAGGGAACACGGCTGTAAAAACTCTCCACACTTCCAGTCAGATCAACTGTTAAAACACAACAGAGAGAACAACACAAATGAGCTCCTGAAATAATAGAAAATGTTATTATTTTCTGGAGAAAAACTGTGTGTGCTTCCTTCCGCTGTTTTAATGGAGATAAGTTGATGACGTTTTAGAGGCTAATGTATTATTCTGGTAAATAATATGGTAGTGGGATAAGTTGAAGAAGACCTACAGCACCTCACTACAACATACTGATCATGAACCTACCAGGGATCTCATCACTACAACATACTGACCATGAACCTACCAGGGATCTCATCCTGCAGCACCTCACTACAACATACTGACCATGAACCTACCAGGGATCTCATCACTACAACATACTGACCATGAACCTACCAGGGATCTCATCCTGCAGCACCTCACTACAACATACTGACCATGAACCTACCAGGGATCTCATCACTACAACATACTGACCATGAACCTACCAGTGATCTCATCCTGCAGCTACAACATACTGACCATGAACCTACCGGGGATCTCATCACTACAACATACTGACCCTGAACCTACCAGGGATCTCATCCTGCAGCACCTCACTACAACATACTGACCATGAACCTACCAGGGATCTCATCCTGCAGCACCTCACTACAACATACTGACCATGAACCTACCAGGGATCTCATCCTGCAGCACCTCACTACAACATACTGACCATTAACCTACCAGGGATCTCATCCTGCAGCACCTCACGACAACACACTGACCATTAACCTACCAGGGATCTCATCCTGCAGCACCTCACTACAACATACTGACCATTAACCTACCAGGGATCTCATCCTGCAGCACCACACTACAACATACTGACAATGAACCTACCAGGGATCTCATCCTGCAGCACATCACTACAACATACTGACCAAGAACCTACCAGGGATCTCATCCTGCAGCACCCCACTACAACATACTGGACCAAGAACCTACCAGGGATCTCATCCTGCAGCACATCACTACAACATACTGACCATGAACCTACCAGGGATCTCATCACTACAACATACTGACCATGAACCTACCAGGGATCTCATCACTACAACATACTGACCATGAACCTGCCAGGGATCTCATCCTGCAGAACCTCACTACAACATACTGACCATGAACCTACCAGTGATCTCCTCCTGCAGCACATCACTACAACATACTGTCCATGAACCTACCAGGGATCTCATCACTACAACATACTGACCCTGAACCTACCAGGGATCTCATCACTACAACATACTGACCATGAACCTACCAGTGATCTCATCCTGCAGCACATAACTACAACATACTGACCATGAACCTACCAGGGATCTCGTCTTGCAGAACCTCACTACAACATACTGACCATGAACCTACCAGGGATCTCGTCTTGCAGAACCTCACTACAACATACTGACCATGAACCTACCAGGGATCTCGTCTTGCAGAACCTCACTACAACATACTGACCATGAACCTACCAGGGATCTCATCCTGCAGCACCTCACTACAACATACTGACCATTAACCTACCAGGGATCTCATCCTGCAGCACCTCACTACAACATACTGACCATTAACCTACCAGGGATCTCATCACTACAACATACTGTCCATGAACCTACCAGGGATCTCATCACTACAACATACTGACCATGAACCTACCAGTGATCTCATCCTGCAGCACATCACTACAACATACTGACCATGAACCTACCAGGGATCTCATCCTGCAGCACATCACTACAACATACTGTCCATGAACCTACCAGGGATCTCATCACTACAACATACTGACCATGAACCTACCAGGGATCTCATCACTACAACATACTGACCATAAACCTACCAGGGTTCTCGTCTTGCAGAACCTCACTACAACATACTGACCAAGAACCTACCAGTGATCTCGTCTTGCAGAACCTCACTACAACATACTGACCAAGAACCTACCAGTGATCTCATCCTGCAGCACCTCACATTCCACCAACAGAAAGAACAATGCCGTACGCTTTGCCTGACTGGACTCTGTCTAACTGAGCTCAATGTTTACCTAACTAGTATGATTCATTATGACTGGGCTACAGTACAGTACTCTGGCCAGGGTTACTGGGTCTGAGTGAATCTGGCTGTGGTCTTGAAGTACAGGATGTCCCAGAGAGAGCCCTGTTCCTGTCTGAACACCCCAGATGTCAACAGCCCAGAACCCTTTAATGAGAGGAAATGAGGGTTTAATCAGCAAATCAAGGAGAGACGTAACTAGCGGTCTGCTTGGAAATGAGTTTTATACAGAGGGAAGCACAGTTTTGGACAATATGTTACTGACCCCATTTACCTTAAGGCCCAGCATTTTGGTCTGGTGGGCGTTTTCTGTACATACAACATTTCTCTCATAACAACAGACAACAGGTTGCTGTTAAACGGGATGAGTTGGGGGTACTTGTGATAATATGTGATCTTGACTAGATAAAGTCTTCACTACCATGGATAAGATAAGAGACTACATGTGGCAAATCATTTCCCTCAAAATCAAGTGGATTATTTTATTTCATTTTCCATCTGGTCTGCATCTATAAATGACTCTGGTACACTGGCGGCAGACTCCCATCAGAGTGAGAGAGAAGTGACACTATCATTATATCATTATACACACCTCTAGTAGCCTCGCGGTTAGGGCGTTGGGCCAGTAACCGAAAGGTTGCTGGATCAAATCCCCGAGCTGACAAGGTAAAACATCTGTCGTTCTGCCCCTGAACAAGGCAGTTAACCCACCGTTCCCCTGAACAAGGCAGTTAACCCTCTGTTCCCCTGAACAAGGCAGTTAACCCACTGTTCCCCTGAACAAGGCAGTTAACCCACTGTTCCCCTGAACAAGGCAGTTAACCCACTGTTCCCCTGAACAAGGCAGTTAACCCACTGTTCCCCTGAACAAGGCAGTTAACCCACTGTTCCCCGAAGACGTGAATGTTGATTAAGGCAGGCCCCACCCCACCGCTCTATGATAGACAGACCTGTAGAGAAGCTCTATAATGATAGACAGACCTGTAGAGAAGCTCTATAATGATAGACAGACAGACCTGTAGAGAAGCTCTATAATGACAGACAGACCTGTAGAGAAGTTATATAATGACAGACAGACCTGTAGAGAAGCTCTATAATGACAGACAGACCTGTAGAGAAGCTCTCTAATGATAGACAGACCTGCAGAGAAGCTCTATGACAGACAGACAGACCTGTAGAGAAGCTCTATGATAGACAGACAGACCTGTAGAGAAGCTCTATGACAGACAGGCCTGTAGAGAAGCTCTATAATGACAGACAGACCTGTAGAGAAGCTCTATAATGATAGACAGACCTGTAGAGAAGCTCTATAATGATAGACAGACCTGTAGAGAAGCTCTATAATGATAGACAGACCTGTGGAGAAGCTATGACAGACAGACAGACCTGTAGAGAAGCTCTATAATGACAGACAGACCTGTAGAGAAGCTCTATAATGACAGACAGACCTGTAGAGAAGCTCTATGACAGACAGACCTGTAGAGAAGCTCTATGACAGACAGACAGACCTATAGAGAAGCTCTATGATAGACAGACAGACCTGTAGAGAAGCTCTATGACAGACAGGCCTGTAGAGAAGCTCTATAATGACAGACAGACCTGTAGAGAAGCTCTATGACAGACAGACCTGTATAGAAGCTCTATGATAGACAGACAGACCTGTATAGAAGCTCTATAATGACAGACAGACCTGTAGAGAAGCTCTATAATGATAGACAGACCTGTGGAGAAGCTATGACAGACAGACAGACCTGTAGAGAAGCTCTATAATGACAGACAGACCTGTAGAGAAGCTCTATGACAGACAGACCTGTAGAGAAGCTCTATGACAGACAGACAGACAGACCTGTAGAGAAGCTCTATGACAGACAGGCCTGTAGAGAAGCTCTATGACAGACAGACCTGTAGAGCAGCTCTATAATGATAGACAGACCTGTGGAGAAGCTATGACAGACAGACAGACCTGTAGAGAAGCTCTATAATGACAGACAGACCTGTAGAGAAGCTCTATGATAGACAGACCTGTATAGAAGCTCTATGACAGACAGACAGACCTGTAGAGAAGCTCTATGATAGACAGACAGACCTGTAGAGAAGCTCTATGACAGACAGGCCTGTAGAGAAGCTCTATAATGACAGACAGATCTGTAGAGAAGCTCTATAATGATAGATAGACCTGTAGAGAAGCTCTATAATGATAGACAGACCTGTAGAGAAGCTCTATAATGATAGACAGACCTGTGGAGAAGCTATGACAGACAGACAGACCTGTAGAGAAGCTCTATAATGACAGACAGACCTGTAGAGAAGCTCTATAATGACAGACAGACCTGTAGAGAAGCTCTATAATGATAGACAGACCTGTAGAGAAGCTCTATGACAGACAGGCCTGTAGAGAAGCTCTATGACAGACAGACAGACCTATAGAGAAGCTCTATGATAGACAGACAGACCTATAGAGAAGCTCTATGATAGACAGACAGACCTGTAGAGAAGCTCTATGACAGACAGGCCTGTAGAGAAGCTCTATAATGATAGACAGACCTGTGGAGAAGCTATGACAGACAGACAGACCTGTAGAGAAGCTCTATAATGACAGACAGACCTGTAGAGAAGCTCTATGACAGACAGACCTGTATAGAAGCTCTATGATAGACAGACAGACCTGTATAGAAGCTCTATGACAGTCAGACCTGTATAGAAGCTCGATAATGACAGACAGACCTGTAGAGAAGCTCTATAATGATAGACAGACCTGTGGAGAAGCTATGACAGACAGACAGACCTGTAGAGAAGCTCTATAATGACAGACAGACCTGTAGAGAAGCTCTATGACAGACACACCTGTAGAGAAGCTCTATAATGATAGACAGACCTGTAGAGAAGCTCTATGACAGACAGGCCTGTAGAGAAGCTCTATGACAGACAGACCTGTAGAGCAGCTCTATAATGATAGACAGACCTGTGGAGAAGCTATGACAGACAGACAGACCTGTAGAGAAGCTCTATAATGACAGACAGACCGGTAGAGAAGCTCTATGACAGACAGACCTGTATAGAAGCTCTATGATAGACAGACAGACAGACCTGTATAGTAGCTCTATGACAGTCAGACCTGTATAGAAGCTCTATGATAGACAGACAGACAGACCTGTATAGTAGCTCTATGACAGTCAGACCTGTATAGAAGCTCTATGATAGACAGACAGACCTGTAGAGAAGCTCTATAATGACAGTCAGACCTGTATAGAAGCTCTATGATAGACAGACAGACCAGTATAGTAGCTCTATGACAGTCAGACCTGTATAGAAGCTCTATGATAGACAGACAGACCTGTAGAGCAGCTCTATAATGATAGACAGACCTGTAGAGAAGCTCTATGACAGACAGACAGACCTATAGAGAAGCTCTATGATAGACAGACAGACCTATAGAGAAGCTCTATGATAGACAGACAGACCTGTAGAGAAGCTCTATGACAGACAGGCCTGTAGAGAAGCTCTATAATGATAGACAGACCTGTAGAGAAGCTCTATAATGATAGACAGACCTGTGGAGAAGCTATGACAGACAGACAGACCTGTAGAGAAGCTCTATAATGACAGACAGACCTGTAGAGAAGCTCTATGACAGACAGACCTGTATAGAAGCTCTATGATAGACAGACAGACCTGTATAGAAGCTCTATGACAGTCAGACCTGTGGAGAAGCTCGATAATGACAGACAGACCTGTAGAGAAGCTCTATGACAGACAGACCTGTAGAGAAGCTCTATAATGATAGACAGACCTGTAGAGAAGCTCTATGACAGACAGGCCTGTAGAGAAGCTCTATGACAGACAGACCTGTAGAGCAGCTCTATAATGATAGACAGACCTGTGGAGAAGCTATGACAGACAGACAGACCTGTAGAGAAGCTCTATAATGACAGACAGACCGGTAGAGAAGCTCTATGACAGACAGACCTGTATAGAAGCTCTATGATAGACAGACAGACCTGTATAGCAGCTCTATGACAGTCAGACCTGTATAGAAGCTCTATGATAGACAGACAGACAGACCTGTATAGTAGCTCTATGACAGTCAGACCTGTATAGAAGCTCTATGATAGACAGACAGACCTGTAGAGAAGCTCTATAATGACAGTCAGACCTGTATAGAAGCTCTATGATAGACAGACAGACCAGTATAGTAGCTCTATGACAGTCAGACCTGTATAGAAGCTCTATGATAGACAGGCAGACCTGTAGAGCAGCTCTATAATGATAGACAGACCTGTGGAGAAGCTATGACAGACAGACCTGTAGAGAAGCTCTATGACAGACAGACCTGTATAGAAGCTCTATGATAGACAGACAGACCTGTATAGAAGCTCTATGACAGACAAACCTGTGGAGAAGCTCTATAACAGACAGACAGACAGACAGACCTGTAGAGAAGCTCTATGATAGACAGACAGACCTGTAGAGAAGCTCTATGACAGACAGACCTGTATAGAAGCTCTATGATAGACAGACAGACCTGTATAGAAGCTCTATGATAGACAGACAGACCTGTATAGAAGCTCTATGATAGACAGTCAGACCTGTAGAGAAGCTCTATGACAGACAGACCTGTGGAGAAGCTCTATAACAGACAGACAGACAGACAGACAGACCTGTAGAGAAGCTCTATAACAGACAGACAGACAGACCTGTAGAGAAGCTCTATAACAGACAGACAGACCGACCTGTAGAGAAGCTCTATGACAGACAGACCTGTATAGAAGCTCTATGATAGACAGACAGACCTGTATAGAAGCTCTATGACAGTCAGACCTGTGGAGAAGCTCGATAATGACAGACAGACCTGTAGAGAAGCTCTATGACAGACAGACCTGTAGAGAAGCTCTATAATGATAGACAGACCTGTAGAGAAGCTCTATGACAGACAGGCCTGTAGAGAAGCTCTATGACAGACAGACCTGTAGAGCAGCTCTATAATGATAGACAGACCTGTGGAGAAGCTATGACAGACAGACAGACCTGTAGAGAAGCTCTATAATGACAGACAGACCGGTAGAGAAGCTCTATGACAGACAGACCTGTATAGAAGCTCTATGATAGACAGACAGACCTGTATAGCAGCTCTATGACAGTCAGACCTGTATAGAAGCTCTATGATAGACAGACAGACAGACCTGTATAGTAGCTCTATGACAGTCAGACCTGTATAGAAGCTCTATGATAGACAGACAGACCTGTAGAGAAGCTCTATAATGACAGTCAGACCTGTATAGAAGCTCTATGATAGACAGACAGACCAGTATAGTAGCTCTATGACAGTCAGACCTGTATAGAAGCTCTATGATAGACAGGCAGACCTGTAGAGCAGCTCTATGACAGTCAGACCTGTGGAGAAGCTCGATAATGACAGACAGACCTGTAGAGAAGCTCTATGACAGACAGACCTGTAGAGAAGCTCTATAATGATAGACAGACCTGTAGAGAAGCTCTATGACAGACAGGCCTGTAGAGAAGCTCTATGACAGACAGACCTGTAGAGCAGCTCTATAATGATAGACAGACCTGTGGAGAAGCTATGACAGACAGACCTGTAGAGAAGCTCTATGACAGACAGACCTGTATAGAAGCTCTATGATAGACAGACAGACCTGTATAGAAGCTCTATGACAGACAAACCTGTGGAGAAGCTCTATAACAGACAGACAGACAGACAGACCTGTAGAGAAGCTCTATGATAGACAGACAGACCTGTAGAGAAGCTCTATGACAGACAGACCTGTATAGAAGCTCTATGATAGACAGACAGACCTGTATAGAAGCTCTATGATAGACAGACAGACCTGTATAGAAGCTCTATGATAGACAGTCAGACCTGTAGAGAAGCTCTATGACAGACAGACCTGTGGAGAAGCTCTATAACAGACAGACAGACAGACAGACAGACCTGTAGAGAAGCTCTATAACAGACAGACAGACAGACCTGTAGAGAAGCTCTATAACAGACAGACAGACCGACCTGTAGAGAAGCTCTATAACAGACAGACATGTAGAGAAGTCATAAAGCATGTGCAGACAGAGGTCAGTAGTAAAGAGGAGATGGGATAGCCCCTGTTGAAGCTTACAGACTCACACACACACACACACACACACACACACACACACACACACACACACACACACACACGTATCACAGGAGGTTGGTGGCACCTTAATTGGTTAGAACAGGCTCGTTGTAATGACTGGAGTGGAATCAGTGGAATGGTATCAAATACATCAGACACATGGTTTCCATGGTTTCCAGGTGTTTGACACCATTCCATTCACTCCGTTCTGGACGTTATTATGAGCCGTTGTCCCCTCCACAACCACCTGCAGTGTGTATATTACAACTGTCTGTGTTCAGAGATCTTTAAGTGCAGTAGAGATGACATGCAGCTGTCATAACAGAATCTGTCTGTACATCTTAATGTACTGATAGATGAGAGATGACACATTTATGCCAACGTCTATCCCCAATAATATGAATTGGATGAAGAACTTTCTAAGTCATTCTGCAAACAAAGCATGTTCATCTCCACTCAGTTCCCAGAAAGCCTTTGGAAAGATGTTTGATTGGTCTTTTAGTCCATCAGCTGGTGGTACATCTGCTGCTGGAGTTAACAAGGGAACAATTGTTTTGGGCCGTGAGGAGAGTGTGTGTGTGTGTGTATATGTGTGTGTGTGTGTGTGTGTGTATATGTGTGTATATGTGTGTATATGTGTGTGTGTGTATATGTGTGTGTGTGTGTATATGTGTATATGTGTGTGTATATGTGTGTGTATATGTGTGTGTATATGTGTGTGTGTGTATATATGTGTGTGTCTGTGTGTGTGTATATATGTGTGTGTATGTGTGTGTGTGTGTGAATGTGTATGTGTATGTGTGTGTGTGTGTGTGTGTATGTGTGTGTGTGTGTGTGTGTGTGTATGTGTGTGTGTGTGTGTGTGTGTGTGTGTGTGTGTGTGATAATGGTCCTCCTCCAGTGCTGAGTTAGTGGGTATGTTCCCCTGCAGATATCAAAGGGTTCTTTATAACGACGTCCCAGACAGTCACTGGTTCCACAGAGTCATGTTAATGAGGGAACCTCCACCTGCCGTACACCTCAGCAAGCATATTAAACACGTTCTTTAAAGGTACTACTGAGCTAGCTAGCTGTTTTCAATGCAACAGCAGCACACAGAGCACCATTCAGAAGGACAAGACACCCAGCTGAAAATCATATGGTTTGAATTCATCCACAACAAGGCTCATTCTGTTTCACTGCTGCTGTGAAGAGCATGATAATAATAACAACAAGAGCTCTGGGTTACAGGCAAATGAATAGTCTGACAGCAGAGAGAGAAGGGGAGAGAAAGGGAGAGGGAAAGGGAGAGGGAAAGGGGAGGGAGGGAGGTAGGTAGGGGAGGTAGGTAGGGGAGGGAGGTAGGGGGGGGAGGGAGGGGGAGGGAGGGGGGAGGGAGGGAGGGAGGGAGGGAGGGGAGAGAGGGAGGGAGGGAGGGAGGGAGGGAGGGAGGGAGGTAGGGGAGGGAGGGAGGGAGGGGGGAGGGAGGGGGAGGGAGGGAGGGAGGGAGGGAGGGAGGGAGGGAGGGAGGGAGGGAGGGAGGGAGGGAGGGAGGGAGGGAGGGAGGGGGAGGGAGGGAGGGAGGGAGGGAGGGAGGGAGAGAAAAAGCAGATGCTCTTCAGAGAGCTGTATTGAATTTAACAGGACACTCAGGTTCGCTGTGACCACCAGTCGAACCAGTGGATGTGTCCACAAATGGTCATAGGACTCAAATGGTCATAGAATGTGTCCACAAATGGTCATAGTGCACTACATAGGGAATAGGGTCCCCGTAGGACTCTGGTCAAAAGTAGTGCACTACATAGGGAATAGGGTCCCCGTAGGGCTCTGGTCAAAAGTAGTGCACTACATAGGGAATAGGGTTCCATTTGAATCACAGCATCTGACACAGACGACTAACTCACTCACGGCACAACATATTAAAAAACACAGAGAATTCTGAAGAAGTCAGTGGTGCCCTGTCAGTGGTGCCCTGTCAGTGGTGCCCTGTCAGTGGTGCCCTGTCAGTGGTGCTCTGTCAGTGGTGCCCTGTCAGTGGTGCCCTGTCAGTGGTGCTCTGTCAGTGGTGCCCTGTCAGTGGTGCCCTGTCAGTGGTGCCCTGTCAGTGGTGCCCTGTCAGTGGTGCCCTGTCAGTGGTGCCCTGTCAGTGGTGCTCTGTCAGTGGTGCTCTGTCAGTGGTGCCCTGTCAGTGGTGCCCTGTCAGTGGTGCTCTGTCAGTGGTGCCCTGTCAGTGGTGCTCTGTCAGTGGTGCTCTGTCAGTGGTGCCCTGTCAGTGGTGCTCTGTCAGTGGTGCCCTGTCAGTGGTGCCCTGTCAGTGGTGCTCTGTCAGTGGTGCTCTGTCAGTGGTGCCCTGTCAGTGGTGCCCTGTCAGTGGTGCGCTGTCAGTGGTGCCCTGTCAGTGGTGCCCTGTCAGTGGTGCCCTGTCAGTGGTGCCCTGTCAGTGGTGCCCTGTCAGTGGTGCCCTGTCAGTGGTGCCCTGTCAGTGGTGTTCTGTCAGTGGTGCCCTGTCAGTGGTGCTCTGTCAGTGGTGCTCTGTCAGTGGTGCCCTGTCAGTGGTGCCCTGTCAGTGGTGCCCTGTCAGTGGTGCTCTGTCAGTGGTGCCCTGTCAGTGGTGCCCTGTCAGTGGTGCCCTGTCAGTGGTGCTCTGTCAGTGGTGCCCTGTCAGTGGTGCCCTGTCAGTGGTATGCACTACGCATATAAACACAGACAGGAAACCTTCAAAATGTTTTTTTTTTTTTTTAACCTCTTGCCAATTCACACAAGCTGAGAGATAAAAGCAAGAGACAGTATCACAACAGAGAAGAGCGGTTGTTTTCAACAGCAACTAAAATGGACAGCCTGGTTTTGTGTAACCTTGGAAAAGGCAGCCTGCTGTCATTTGAGCAAGAGCAGGATCACGCTACCGACATTACTCACAGGTCTCCTTTCTCAGCCCGCAGAGCTGCTCAAGTGTACAGCTGTGTCCCAAATGGCACCCTATTCCCTACATCATGCAGTACTTTAAATGAGCCCTGGTCAAAAGTAGTGCTCTATATAGGGAATAGGGTGCCATTTTGGGAGTCGCCCAGAGCCAAGCAGTGGCAGTCGTCCTAACTTCTGATATACAGCCTTGTTGACCTGTTGCTAGGAACAAGACCAAAACAAGCCTAGAATCACAAACAGCGAGGCTGCTGGGATTCCCAACTTCATCAGTCATTATGAAGTAGAGGGAGGAAGGGAAGACAACACTAGTGATGTCTGGGCCAGTCATTATGAGGTAGAGGGAGGAAGGGAAGACAACACTAGTGATGGCTGGGCCAGTCATTATGAAGTAGAGGGAGGAAGGGAAGACAACACTAGTGATGGCTGGGCCAGTCATTATGAAGTAGAGGGAGGAAGGGAAGACAACACTAGTGATGGCTGGGCCAGTCATTTTGAAGTAGAGGGATGAAGGGAAGGCAACACTAGTGATGGCTGGGCCAGTCATTATGAAGTAGAGGGAGGAAGGGAAGACAACACTAGTGATGGCTGGGCCAGTCATTATGAAGTAGAGGGAGGAAGGGAAGACAACACTAGTGATGGCTGGGCCAGTCATTTTGAAGTAGAGGGATGAAGGGAAGGCAACACTAGTGATGGCTGGGCCAGTCATTATGAAGTAGAGGGAGGAAGGGAAGACAACACTAGTGATGGCTGGGCCAGTCATTTTGAAGTAGAGGGATGAAGGGAAGGCAACACTAGTGATGGCTGGGCCAGTCATTATGAAGTAGAGGGAGGAAGGGAAGACAACACTAGTGATGGCTGGGCCAGTCATTATGAAGTAGAGGGAGGAAGGGAAGACAACACTAGTGATGGCTGGGCCAGTCATTTTGAAGTAGAGGGATGAAGGGAAGGCAACACTAGTGATGGCTGGGCCAGTCATTATGAAGTAGAGGGAGGAAGGGAAGACAACACTAGTGATGGCTGGGCCAGTCATTATGAAGTAGAGGGAGGAAGGGAAGACAACACTAGTGATGGCTGGGCCAGTCATTATGAAGTAGAGGGAGGAAGGGAAGACAACACTAGTGATGGCTGGGCCAGTCATTATGAAGTAGAGGGAAGAAGGGAAGACAACACTAGTGATGGCTGGGCCAGTCATTATGAAGTAGAGGGAGAAAGGGAAGACAACACTAGTGATGGCTGGGCCAGTCATTATGAGGTAGAGGGAGGAAGGGAAGACAACACTAGTGATGGCTGGGCCAGTCATTATGAAGTAGAGGGAGGAAGGGAAGACAACACTAGTGATGACTGGGCCAGTCATTATGAAGTAGAGGGAGGAAGGGAAGACAACACTAGTGATGGCTGGGCCAGTCATTTTGAAGTAGAGGGAGGAAGGGAAGACAACACTAGTGATGGCTGGGCCAGTCATTATGAAGTAGAGGGAGGAAGGGAAGACAACACTAGTGATGGCTGGGCCAGTCATTATGAAGTAGAGGGAGGAAGACAAGACAACACTAGTGATGGCTGGGCCAGTCATTATGAAGTAGAGGGAGGAAGACAAGACAACACTAGTGATGACTGGGCCAGTCATTATGAGGTAGAGGGAGGAAGGGAAGACAACACTAGTGATGACTGGGCCAGTCATTATGAGGTAGAGGGAGGAAGGGAAGACAACACTAGTGATGACTGGGCCAGTCATTATGAAGTAGAGGGAGGAAGGGAAGACAACACTAGTGATGGCTGGGCCAGTCATTATGAAGTAGAGGGAGGAAGGGAAGACAACACTAGTGATGGCTGGGCCAGTCATTATGAAGTAGAGGGAGGAAGGGAAGACAACACTAGTGATGGCTGGGCCAGTCATTATGAAGTAGAGGGAGGAAGGGAAGACAACACTAGTGATGGCTGGGCCAGTCATTATGAAGTAGAGGGAGGAAGGGAAGACAACACTAGTGATATCTGGGCCAGTCATTATGAAGTAGAGGGAGGAAGGGAAGACAACACTAGTGATGGCTGGGCCAGTCATTATGAAGTAGGGGAGGAAGGGAAGACAACACTAGTGATGGCTGGGCCAGTCATTATGAAGTAGAGGGAGGAAGGGAAGACAACACTAGTGATGGCTGGGCCAGTCATTATGAAGTAGAGGGAGGAAGGGAAGACAACACTAGTGATGGCTGGGCCAGTCATTATGAAGTAGAGGGAAGAAGGGAAGACAACACTAGTGATGGCTGGGCTCCATGTTCAGATGATTGTTAACTGTTTGGCTTGATAATAACTTGTGTAGTATATCAAGTCCGTAGTGTAATTTGTCTAAATGTTTTAAATAGAAGGCTCTTAAACTAACCATTCATTTGCTTTCAAGGTAACCTCCCTTAACCAATATGTACAGTATAAATACCTCTACCGTATAATTATATATAGAACTTTAATAGGACTCTGTGGACTCACCATTCTTGGTGTGTGAGGTGGGGGGTTGCTGGAGTTAAAAACTCACCCTTCTTGGTGTGAGCTGTGTGGGGTTGCTGGGGGAGCACAGGGCTGCAGGCCTGTCTCAGGGGTTTGTCGTAGGCCCCACACACCTGGGTGTCTGGGTACAGGGCGCAGGTGAAGTACACTGAGCTCTCATCTCTCACATCAGCCAAGTGGCACAGCTCCTCCTCCTCACAGCCTGAAACACACAGAGAACACCTGAAACACACCTAAAACACACAGAGAACACCTGAAACACACCTAAAACACACAGAGAACACCTGAAACACACCTAAAACACACAGAGAACACATGAAACACACAGAGGACACCTGAAACACATGAAACACACAGAGAACACATGAAACACACCTAAAACACACAGAGGACACATGAAACACACCTAAAACACACAGAGGACACCTGAAACACACCTGAAACACACAGAGAACACCTGAAACACACAGAGAACACCTGAAACACACAGAGAACACCTAAAACACACAGAGGACACCTGAAACACACAGAGGACACCTGAAACACACAGAGGACACCTGAAACACACAGAGGACACCTGAAACACACAGAGGACACCTGAAACACACAGAGGACACCTGAAACACACAGAGGACACCTGAAACACACAGAGAACACCTGAAACACACAGAGAACACCTGAAACACACAGAGGACACCTGAAACACACAGAGGACACCTGAAACACACAGAGGACACCTGAAACACACAGAGAACACCTGAAACACACAGAGGACACCTGAAACGCACAGAGGACACCTGAAACACACAGAGGACACCTGAAACACACAGAGGACACCTGAAACACACAGAGGACACCTGAAACACACAGAGGACACATAAAACACACAGAGGACACATAAAACACACAGAGGACACATAAAACACACAGAGGACACCTGAAACACACAGAGGACACCTGAAACGCATATTACACGAGTGCTAAAGATGAAGGCCATGTGATAGAAGTAAGAAACAACTAAAATATTCCGTTTATTAGATTGAAGGTGAATTGCTTTGGCAAAAGGCCATGAAGCTGATATATCCTACGTTTCAGACACCACAGCTGAGCCTCCTGTGCAGAGAACTGATGTTTAAAGATCCAGTACTGCAGACTGGGGATGTCCCGTTCAGAGTCCACAACAACAGCACTGCTGCCCAGGGCCACAAACATCTCCTTCACTGCATCTACGGGACAGAATGAGGTACAGCGGAACAATCAGTTGCTTTAGGTTCTGGCTCCTGTAATAGGAGAATTAAGAAGGCTAAACTAACCCGACAGAACCACTCCGGGGGCTTGTTGTGGGAGGACACTGCTACAGGCTGGGGAGGTCTTGGGACGAGTGGTCATGTCAGACTCTGAAACATGGATCATTAAGTCAAGACAACACAGTAATGTTTATTCAGAAGTACATTGTTTTATAAATCTGCATAAGGAATTAAATGTACAATACCTTTCCAGAGGTAAATGCCTTGGAACCCAATAATGGTGGCCTGGTAGTCAGTTTTGTTCTTGCTTGATGTTGGCAGAGCTGTATCCGCTGTGAGAGAAACATGCTGACCATTACATCACTTCATAAACACTTAGTAACAGAGTAGAGTAACACTTCATAACCACTTAGTTACAGAGTAACACTTCATAACCACTTAGTTACAGAGGAACACTTCATAACCACTTAGTAACAAAGTAACACTTCATAACCACTTAGTAACAAAGTAACACTAAATAACCACTTAGTTGGAGTATAGTAACACTTCATAACCACTCAGTTACAGAGTAACACTTCATAAACACTTAGTAACAAAGTAACACTTCATAACCACTTAGTTACAGAGTAACACTTCATAACCACTTAGTTACAGAGTAACACTTCATAACCACTTAGTAACAGAGTAACACTTCATAACCACTTAGTAACAGAGTAACACTTCGTAACCACTTAGTTACAGAGTAACACTTCATAACCACTTAGTTACAGAGTAACAATTCATAACCACTTAGTTACAGAGTAACACTTCATAACCACTTAGTTACAGAGTAACACTTCATAACCACTTAGTTACAGAGTAACACTTCATAACCACTTAGTAACAGAGTAACACTTCATAACCACTTAGTTACAGAGTAGAGTAACACTTCATAAGCACTTAGTTACAGAGTAACACTTCATAACCACTTAGTTACAGAGTAACACTTCATAACCACTTAGTTACAGAGTAACACTTCATAACCACTTAGTTACAGAGTAACACTTCATAACCACTTAGTTACAGAGTAACACTTCATAACCACTTAGTTACAGAGTAACACTTCATAACCACTTAGTAACAGAGTAACACTTCATAACCACTTAGTTACAGAGTAACACTTCATAACCACTTAGTTACAGAGTAACACTTCATAACCACTTAGTAACAGAGTAACACTTCATAACCACTTAGTTACAGAGTAACACTTCATAACCACTTAGTAACAGAGTAACACTTCATAACCACTTAGTTACAGAGTAACACTTCATAACCACTTAGTTACAGAGTAACACTTCATAAACACTTAGTAACAAAGTAACACTTCATAACCACTTAGTTACAGAGTAACACTTCATAACCACTTAGTTACAGAGTAACACTTCATAACCACTTAGTAACAGAGTAACACTTCATAACCACTTAGTAACAGAGTAACACTTCGTAACCACTTAGTTACAGAGTAACACTTCATAACCACTTAGTTACAGAGTAACAATTCATAACCACTTAGTTACAGAGTAACACTTCATAACCACTTAGTTAGAGTAGAGTAACACTTCATAACCACTCAGTTACAGAGTAACACTTCATAACCACTTAGTTACAGAGTAACACTTCATAACCACTTAGTTACAGAGTAACACTTCATAACCACTTAGTAACAGAGTAACACTTCATAACCACTTAGTTACAGAGTAGAGTAACACTTCATAAGCACTTAGTTACAGAGTGACACTTCATAACCACTTAGTTACAGAGTAACACTTCATAACCACTTAGTTACAGAGTAACACTTCATAACCACTTAGTTACAGAGTAACACTTCATAACCACTTAGTTACAGAGTAACACTTCATAACCACTTAGTTACAGAGTAACACTTCATAACCACTTAGTAACAGAGTAACACTTCATAACCACTTAGTTACAGAGTAACACTTCATAACCACTTAGTTACAGAGTAACACTTCATAACCACTTAGTAACAGAGTAACACTTCATAACCACTTAGTAACAGAGTAACACTTCATAACCACTTAGTTACAGAGTAGAGTAACACTTCATAACCACTTAGTTACAGAGTAACACTTCATAACCACTTAGTAACAGAGTAACACTTCATAACCACTTAGTAACAGAGTAACACTTCATAACCACTTAGTTACAGAGTAACACTTCATAACCACTTAGTAACAGAGTAACACTTCATAACCACTTAGTTACAGAGTAGAGTAACACTTCATAACCACTTAGTAACAGAGTAACACTTCATAACCACTTAGTTACAGAGTAACACTTCATAACCACTTAGTAACAGAGTAACACTTCATAACCACTTAGTTACAGAGTAACACTTCATAACCACTTAGTAACAGAGTAACACTTCATAACCACTTAGTAACAGAGTAACACTTCATAACCACTTAGTTACAGAGTAGAGTAACACGTCATAACCACTTAGTTACAGAGTAACACTTCATAACCACTTAGTAACAGAGTAACACTTCATAACCACTTAGTAACAGAGTAACACTTCATAACCACTTAGTTACAGAGTAACACTTCATAACGACTTAGTAACAGAGTAACACTTCATAACCACTTAGTTACAGAGTAACACTTCATAACCACTTAGTAACAGAGTAACACTTCATAACCACTTAGTAACAGAGTAACACTTCATAACCACTTAGTTACAGAGTAGAGTAACACTTCATAACCACTTAGTTACAGAGTAACACTTCATAACCACTTAGTAACAGAGTAACACTTCATAACCACTTAGTAACAGAGTAACACTTCATAACCACTTAGTTACAGAGTAACACTTCATAACCACATAGTTACAGAGTAACACTTCATAACCACTTAGTTACAGAGTAACACTTCATAACCACTTAGTTACAGAGTAGAGTAACACTTCATAACCACTTAGTTACAGAGGAACACTTCATAACCACTTAGTAACAAAGTAACACTTCATAACCACTTAGTAACAAAGTAACACTAAATAACCACTTAGTTGGAGTATAGTAACACTTCATAACCACTCAGTTACAGAGTAACACTTCATAAACACTTAGTAACAAAGTAACACTTCATAACCACTTAGTTACAGAGTAACCCTTCATAACCACTTAGTTACAGAGTAACACTTCATAACCACTTAGTAACAGAGTAACACTTCATAACCACTTAGTAACAGAGTAACACTTCGTAACCACTTAGTTACAGAGTAACACTTCATAACCACTTAGTTACAGAGTAACAATTCATAACCACTTAGTTACAGAGTAACACTTCATAACCACTTAGTTAGAGTAGAGTAACACTTCATAACCACTCAGTTACAGAGTAACACTTCATAACCACTTAGTTACAGAGTAACACTTCATAACCACTTAGTTACAGAGTAACACTTCATAACCACTTAGTTACAGAGTAACACTTCATAACCACTTAGTTACAGAGTAACACTTCATAACCACTTAGTAACAGAGTAACACTTCATAACCACTTAGTTACAGAGTAGAGTAACACTTCATAAGCACTTAGTTACAGAGTAACACTTCATAACCACTTAGTTACAGAGTAACACTTCATAACCACTTAGTTACAGAGTAACACTTCATAACCACTTAGTTACAGAGTAACACTTCATAACCACTTAGTTACAGAGTAACACTTCATAACCACTTAGTTACAGAGTAACACTTCATAACCACTTAGTAACAGAGTAACACTTCATAACCACTTAGTTACAGAGTAACACTTCATAACCACTTAGTTACAGAGTAACACTTCATAACCACTTAGTAACAGAGTAACACTTCATAACCACTTAGTAACAGAGTAACACTTCATAACCACTTAGTTACAGAGTAGAGTAACACTTCATAACCACTTAGTTACAGAGTAACACTTCATAACCACTTAGTAACAGAGTAACACTTCATAACCACTTAGTAACAGAGTAACACTTCATAACCACTTAGTTACAGAGTAACACTTCATAACCACTTAGTTACAGAGTAACACTTCATAACCACTTAGTAACAGAGTAACACTTCATAACCACTTAGTTACAGAGTAACACTTCATAACCACTTAGTAACAGAGTAACACTTCATAACCACTTAGTAACAGAGTAACACTTCATAACCACTTAGTTACAGAGTAGAGTAACACTTCATAACCACTTAGTTACAGAGTAACACTTCATAACCACTTAGTAACAGAGTAACACTTCATAACCACTTAGTAACAGAGTAACACTTCATAACCACTTAGTTACAGAGTAACACTTCATAACCACATAGTTACAGAGTAACACTTCATAACCACTTAGTTACAGAGTAACACTTCATAACCACTTAGTTACAGAGTAACACTTCATAACCACTTAGTTACAGAGTAACACTTCATAACCACTTAGTTACAGAGTAACACTTCATAACCACTTAGTTACAGAGTAACACTTCATAACCACTTAGTTACAGAGTAACACTTCATAACCACTTAGTTACAGAGTAACACTTCATAACCACTTAGTTACAGAGTAGAGTAACACTTCATAACCACTTAGTTACAGAGTAACACTTCATAACCACTTAGTTACAGAGTAACACTTCATAACCACTTAGTTACAGAGTAACACTTCATAACCACTTAGTTACAGAGTAACACTTCATAACCACTTAGTTACAGAGTAACACTTCATAACCACTTAGTTACAGAGTAACACTTCATAACCACTTAGTTACAGAGTAACACTTCATAACCACTTAGTTACAGAGTAACACTTCATAACCACTTAGTTACAGAGTAACACTTCATAACCACTTAGTTACAGAGTAACACTTCATAACCACTTAGTTACAGAGTAGAGTAACACTTCATAACCACTTAGTTACAGAGTAACACTTCATAACCACTTAGTTACAGAGTAGAGTAACACTTCATAACCACTTAGTTACAGAGTAACACTTCATAACCACTTAGTTACAGAGTAACACTTCATAACCACTTAGTTACAGAGTAACACTTCATAACCACTTAGTTACAGAGTAACACTTCATAACCACATAGTGTAGTTAGAGTATAGTAACACTTCATAACCACTTAGTTACAGAGTATAGTAACACTTCATAACCACTCAGTAACAGAGTAACACTTCATAACCACTTAGTTGGAGTATAGTAACACTTCATAACCACTTAGTTACAGAGTAACACTTCATAACCACTCAGTAACAGAGTAACACTTCATAACCACTTAGTTACAGAGTAACACTTCATAACCACTTAGTTACAGAGTAACACTTCATAACCACTTAGTTAGAGTAACACTTCATAACCACTTAATTACAGAGTAACACTTCATAACCACTTAGTTACAGAGTAACACTTCATAACCACATAGTGTAGTTAGAGTATAGTAACACTTCATAACCACTTAGTTACAGAGTATAGTAACACTTCATAACCACTTAGTTGGAGTATAGTAACACTTCATAACCACTCAGTAACAGAGTAACACTTCATAACCACTTAGTAACAGAGTAACACTTCATAACCACTTAGTTACAGAGTAACACTTCATAACCACTTAGTTGGAGTATAGTAACACTTCATAACCACATACTGTAGTTAGAGTATAGTATCATCATCTATTCCATCTATAATGTACAGGCAGGTTTCCTGGACACAGCTTCAGCCTCGTCTTTGACCCAAAAATATTTCCAATGGAGATCCTTAATGGAGCTTTTAAGTCCAGGAATAGGTTTAATCTGTGTCTGGGAAACGGTCCTTAAATGTTACGCTAATAGTCTAGATAGACATCCTTACTGATGGTGAAGTCTTGTCCTCCAAAGTTAAAGATGAACTGTTTCTTCAGTTTATTGTAGGTGACTCCAGCCCCACAGATCCTGTTCGCCTGGGCCAGGCCAGACACGTCCCAGTCTGCCTCACTGCATAGCAACATGTCTGGGTAGCTCAGCAGACCACACATAATGGTACCTGGACGGACAGAGAGAGACAGAGAGACAGAGAGAGAGAAAGAGAGAGAGAGAGAAAGAGAGAGAGAGAGAG
The DNA here is from genome assembly GCF_036934945.1 of Oncorhynchus masou masou. NCBI lineage: Eukaryota > Metazoa > Chordata > Actinopteri > Salmoniformes > Salmonidae > Oncorhynchus > Oncorhynchus masou. The sequence goes on along the minus strand of NC_088240.1, from coordinate 98,874,084 downwards.
AGAAAGAGAGACAGAGAGAGAAATAGAGAAAGAGAGAGAGGAGGGGGAGATTTGAAGAATTGAATTGCTCATAAATGATAATAAAATACAACATATTGAGATTTACATTGGTTCAGGATGTGCATTGGTTTTTATAAACTGGGTGGTTCGAGCCCTGAATGCTGATTGGCTGTAAGCAGTGGTATATCAGACCATATATCATGGGTATGACAAAATATTTATTTGTACTGCTCTAATTAAGTAGGTAACCAGTTTATAACAGCAATAAGGCACCTGGGGAGTTTGTGATATATGGCCAATATACCACGTCTAAGGGCTGTGTCTTGGGGCCCCTGAGTGACGCCGCGGTCTAAGGCACTGCATCTCAGTGCAAGATGCGTCACTACAGTCCCTGGATCGAATCCAGGCTGTATCACATCCGGCTGTGGGAGTCCCATAGGGCGGCGCACAATTGGCCCAGCATCGTTCGGGTTTGACCGGTGTAGGCCGTCATTGTAAATAAGAATTTGTTCTTAACTGACTTGCCTAATTAAATAAAGGTTAAATAAAATAACAATTAAAAACAGCCCTTAGTCGTGTTATATTGGCCATATACCACACCCCCTCAGGCCTTTTTGATGAAATATCCAACCTATTGGAAATGGGCTAAGATTCAATAAGTGTATGAGCTTCCTCACTAAGCAGCATCACACAATGTGGTTCTGGATGCTGTCTTCACATATAACCACTTAGTAACAGCATCACACAATGTGGTTCTGGATGCTGTCTTCACATATGACCACTTAGTAACAGCATCACACAATGTGGTTCTGGATGCTGTCTTCACATATAACCACTTAGTAACAGCATCACACAATGTGGTTCTGGATACTGTCTTCAAATATGACCACTTAGTAACAGCATCACACAATGTGGTTCTGGATGCTGTCTTCACATATAACCACTTAGTAACAGCATCACACAATGTGGTTCTGGATGCTGTCTTCACATATAACCACTTAGTAACAGCATCACACAATGTGGTTCTGGATGCTGTCTTCACATATGACACAGCCTTTTTAGCTCGGTCCGTTTGTGCTCTTGTCCACTCCATTGATGTCTTGGCATGACAAGGAGTTGGGCATGCTAGCACAAACAGACTGGCACTCAGGCTACAGGCTTTTACCTCCGCTGAGAACGTTCTGGTTGAGGATGAAGCCGTCACAGCAGGTGTTCTGGGTACACTCGTCCTGACAGAAACGATGGACGTCGGTCAGAGTGGTTCCTTCAGCTGCAAACACCACGGTACGGTAAACACCGGAACTGGCCTTACGGAAACTCAACCTTTCAAAGGTCTTCTGGGCCTTAGTGGTGAACTCATGACCTATGATAGAGACAAAGACTGATTCTCATGGTCTGGTAGAGAAACACAGCTGCATTTAGAGCAGGAATAAATGAAACAGATTCATGGTCTGATTGTACAGTAGGTGAATTCCTTATTCTATTGAGAGGAGCTAGAGAGAGAGGACTTCGTGGACTGTTATGAGAGAGGAGGACAAACAACAGGATGGACGTTGTGTATTTCAGCACTTTATAAGAGGACAAACAAGCTCATACTAAACCTTTCTTCCTGATGACCGTGACGTTCTGTCTGTCAGCCCCGTTCACCTTCAGAGAACAGCTCAGGTTCTGGAACATATCAGCACCTGCATTTCCCAGGAACCCTTTGGTCTGGGAATCACAAGGAAAGGGGACACTTGAAAGAGTTATCACACAACCCAACATTACCTAACGGAAACAGCAGTCACAGCCAAACAGTTTCGAAAGCATCAAACCTACTATGTCAAGTTGGTGTGTTAATTTGTTCTGCAATGAATAATTGAATATGATACGATAGTAACATTTCTGAGAGATTATAGTGATGTTCCTCGTTTGATTAGATGACCCCTTATGACCCGGTAACCCTCTTCTATCTCCTGTAGTGTGAATCAGGGATCCAGAGCCAGCTAATGACCCGGTAACCCTCTTCTATCTCCTGTAGTGTGAATCAGGGGTCCAGAGCCAGCTAATGACCCGGTAACCCTCGTCTATCTCCTGTAGTGTGAATCAGGGGTCCAGAGCCAGCTAATGACCCGGTAACCCTCTTCTATCTCCTGTAGTGTGAATCAGGGGTCCAGAGCCAGCTAATGACCCGGTAACCCTCGTCTATCTCCTGTAGTGTGAATCAGGGGTCCAGAACCCTCTTCTACCTCCTGTAGTGTGAATCAGGGGTCCAGAGCCATCTCCTGTAGTGTGAATCAGGGGTCCAGAGCCAGCTAATGACCCGGTAACCCTCTTCTATCTCCTGTAGTGTGAATCAGGGGTCCAGAGCCCTCTTCTATCTCCTGTAGTGTGAATCAGGGGTCCAGAGCCCTCTTCTATCTCCTGTAGTGTGAATCAGGGATCCAGAGCCCTCTTCTATCTCCTGTAATGTGAATCAGGGGGCCAGAACCCTCTTCTATCTCCTGTAATGTGAATCAGGGGTCCAGAGCCCTCTTCTATCTCCTGTAGTGTGAATCAGGGGTCCAGAGCCTGCAGTGTAGGTGATGCCTGATGAAAGCTCTGTGTACAACACACCAACATGACATAGGTTGCTTCCCAAATAGCACCCTACACCCTTTATAGAGCACTGCTTTCGACCAGTGGTGTAAAGTACTTCACTAAAAATACTTTAAAGTACAACTTAAGTTGTGTTTTAGGGTATCTGTACTTTACTTTTTATATAAATTATGGATGACTTTCACTTGAGTTATTTTCTATAAAGGTATCTTCCCTTTTACTTGAGTTATTTTCTATAAAGGTATCTTCACTTTTACTTGAGTTATTTTCTATAAAGGTATCTTCACTTTGACTTGAGTTATTTTCTATAAAGGTATCTTCACTTTCACTCAAGTATAACAATTGAGTACTTTTTCCACCACTGCTTTTGACCAGAGCACGATGTAAGAAATGTGGGCTCCATTTGGGACGGGTCCACACTGTGGACAGAGAAGAAGACACATTGTGGACGTCCCATACTTGCTCAGAGGTTTGGCATCGGATGTTAGCAGAGTCGGTGCTGTAGAGTTCACAGTGACTTTGTCCCTCTTCAGCGTAAAGGACGACGTAAAGACAAGTCTGGACCTGGGCACAAGCTGGGGAGTGACACAAACATAACCAATGTTTTACACTAGTGGTTTTGGTATATAAACACTTGTAGTGAGTCAGAAATTGCACCCTATTCCCTATATAGTGTATGACTTTTGACCAGGGTCCATAGGCCTGTAGTAAGTAACACACGACAGGGAATCGGGTGCCATGTGTGACACACCCTTTTATTGTGGAAATACTTGTTGTTTTTAATGTAACTTTCCACAGTGACCTCACCTGACACACACGTCCTGAGTTGTTTCTCCATGGTCGTGTCTGACGTCTCTGAGCTGAGGACCACATGGTCTTCTGCTGCTAGAGAAAACGCTGATCTGGGAACTGTCTCAAACCTCTCCAGAACTGCAGAAGGAGAAAGGGAAATATTAGGATACACAACAACAAAACTCAAAAAAAGCCAAACTTCTGAAATTCCTTTTTTTTGTTTTTGAATGTGTTTTTCCTCTTGCTTTACACAACAATGTCACATTTCTCTTAGCGCTTAAGTCATTCCTGTACTGTATATATAATATGTAGAAATATACCACTTGATGTAATACGAGTTCCTTTTAGTTAAAAAAAAGAAAAATAAATAAAGTTCAAGAAAGGTTGTAACTTTGAACTGTTGACTAAGAGCATAGCAGCACAAGTAGAGGTCACACACAAAACTCTTAACCTCAGTTGTCAGTGCTTCAAATTCTAATAACATTGTTGAACATGATTCCTGGGTTTAGTCTCTCTCTAGTGATCCTCGGACAGAACCTGAGTCACAGGAAGTGTTCCAACTGGCACCCTACGGAGTACACTACTTCTGTCCAAAGCCCAATGGTCCCTGGCCAAAACAGGAAGTATGGCTTCATTTGGGACGCATAGTGTGACTCAGGTATTTGTTGATGTTTCAGCCATGTGTTAAAACACTGGTCCACAAAGAATACTTCAATAGACCTGAGTCACCTGACTCAGAACTTCACGCTCAAACTGTTTTTTTTGTTTCCAGTCCACAGAGACAATACATTCACTTTCTGGGGCAGCAATACAAGATACTCTTTGTTCTTAAAACGCTGACCCAGACAGTACCTGAACATTCTCCCTCAGACAGAGGCTGGCCAGTGGTTGTCCACTCCAGCTGTTCTCCGCTGGATGTGACACAGCGCCACCTCCTGGTCTGGATGTCCTGCTGGGCCGACAGGAAGTCCCCTCCCTCTGAACACCTCAGGCCACTGCGCTGGCACTCTGTCAAACCTGGACATTACAAAACAGTGGTGAGTTGAGCAGTTAAGCTGCCTATGTTTAGGGGATGGGACCACGGTCCTGGACCTTAGTAAATATCATAGATCTCCATAATAATAAAGTGCTCTCTAACACTGGGTGAGTTGAGCAGTTAAGCTGCCTATGTTTAGGGGATGGGACCACGGTCCTGGACCTTAGTAAATATCATAGATCTCCATAATAATAAAGTGCTCTCTAACACTGGCTGAGCTGAGCAACAGAAAGCCAGTGGTAATGAGGAACGTGTTCCATGTCTCCTCACTCACAGTGTGTGGCAGTGGAAGCTCCGTTAGTGGATGTGCCTTTAGGACACATTGTACAGAAGTCTGACCCCTCCTGGTCTTGGTAGGAACCCTGAGGACAGGGAGAACACACACCTCCACTGGAAAACATACCCGCAGGACACACCACTATAGGGGAGGAGAGAGAGAGAAGAAAGAGGGAGAGAGAGAGCGAGAGGGAGAGAGAGACGGGGCGAGAGAGCAAAAAGAGGGAGACAGCGCAAAGAGAGAGAGAGAGCGCAAAGAGAGAGAGAGGGAGAGAAAACAAAGAGAGAGGGAGAAAAGAAAGATGGAGGGAGAGAGAAAAGAAAGAGAGAGAGAAAAGAATGATGAATGAACGAGAGAAGCAAGGAGAAGAGAAAGAGGGGGAGAGACAGAAAGAGACAGAGAGAGAGAGAGAGAGAGAGTAGGGAAAAGAAAGAGGGGGAGAGACAGAGAGAGAGAAAAAGAGAGAGAGAGAGAGAGAGAGAGAGAGAGTAGGGGAAAAAAAGCAGGGGAGAGAGTGAGGGGAGTAAGAAAAGAGGGAGAGGGGAGAGAGAGAAAAGAGAGAGAGGAGAGAGAAAGAGAGGGTGTGTGTTATACATTCAGTTATTAATAATGCTGTCAACCGGGTCGTGACCTTTAGTAAATCAGTCAGTATGTACTTTCATTTCATATGAACTGATATACATTAGTTCAGGCCAGGTTGTGTTTTAGGGGGACAGGTAATACATTACATTACATTTAAGTCATTTAGCAGACGCTCTTATCCAGAGCGACTTACAAATTGGTGAATTCACCTTCTGACATCAATAATAATGACGTACCACATCCTGTTCCAACACGCTGGTATCCAGGGGAACAGCCAAAGTTGGGTGCTGAGGTAGAGAGGACTCTGGGTTCAGAGGTCAAGAGGGAGCGGTAGGGGTCACTACCCATCAGGCCTAGCAGCCCATCCAACAGCCTGTCCTCACTGAGCGCGACATCTGGAAACAGATAAATCACTAATGACTCAAATCCACATATACTTCTGTTGTTCCATTAAATGAAACATGAACATGCACTTTGGCAGACCTCCAAGAAAATATACACACAAAGTCAAAGTTTAAAATGTATAAACTAGTCCTGAGACGTATTTAAAGGGTGTGAGACAGCATCTGTTGTTTTTCATTGAGAAATATTTCTGAAATGTTGTCTGTGCTCCTTACCGACGTCATGCAGGTCAGGCAGAACAGAGACAGGAAGGTCTGAGAGAAGAGCCCTCCAGCTGACCTGAACACTGACGCTTTCCTCACTCACACACTCTACAGAGACGGACGACTCATCACACACTGACACAGAGATGGACGTCAGCTGGAACAGGAGAGACACAGTAGTCAGACAACCTGTACAGACTCATCACACACTGACACAGAGACGGACATCACAGTAGTCAGACAACCTGTACAGACTCATCACACACTGACACAGAGATGAAGGTCACAGTAGTCAGACAACCTGTACAGACTCATCACACACTGACACAGAGTTGAAGGTCACAGTAGTCAGACAACCTTTATGAAAAAGACATCAACCACTACAAAATGACTCAATAATTATGATCAACAAAATAATGAAGATTTCCTGTTGCTGGAGGACTATTTTCCTGCTGTAGCAAACTGGCTCAAATGAAGATCCTACATCTGTAGCTAGTCAACCAGCGTCCTGTCCAGTGGGGGTCCTTGTGCATCAAGCTGCTCTACGCTACAGTTCTGTCTCAGACTTCCTTAGTCAACTATAGACAACTAGCTGTGGTACAAAACAGTCATATGCAAATCAATCAAGTCCATATGAATAAATCATACATGTATATTGTCTAGAGGGTTTATAGGGCTGCGTTTATGAATACATCTGTAGTTAATGAGTTGAGCGTTTTCTAAGAACGTGTGTTTTGCATTAGTTCAGGTTCTGGAATATCTCCTGCAGGCACCTTTCCATTCAAAGCAAGTTACACATGGTTTTCACTATCGTTTATTGCAACAGTAGATGGCAGACATTCGGACACACACAGAGAGACACACACACACAGAAACACACACACACAGAGACACACACACACACACACACACACACACAGACACACACACACAGACAGACACACAGACACACACACCAACCTGCAGGCTGCAAAGACCCTTGGCCCTCATGTCGTGGAGTAGAGAGGTCTGCAGGCTGGAGTGGAGGGAGGAGCTGCAGGGTCCCTGGCCTGGAGGCAGGGTGAGCTGGAGCACCACAGAGGTCTGGACGGTCTGCAGCACCTGAAGTCCTGGAACACACAGAGACACAGACAGAGACGTGACACAGAGACATGACAGAGACGTGACACAGAGAAGTGACACAGAGACGTGACACAGAGACGTGACACAGAGACGTGACACAGAGACGTGACACAGAGACACCGACAGAGACACAGACAGAGACGTGACACAGAGACGTGACACAGAGATGCAGAGACGTGACACAGAGACACAGACAGAGACGTGACACAGAGACACAGACGTGACACAGAGACGTGACACAGAGACACAGAGACGAGACACAGACAGAGACGTGACACAGAGACGTGACACAGAGACGTGACACAGAGACGTGACACAGACAGAGACATGACGTAATGAAGTCTAGGCTCCCTGCCAAACACACAGTGATTCCATCAAACTGTACACAGCACTGATTACAGTGTGACGCATCAACGGTCCAAGAGAGACGTAAACAGTCAGACATGAGCAACAACTGAACGCTGAGGGAGAAAACAACTTCCCTTCAACGTCACGACACTTTCACTACTAGATAGTCTATGAGTGTTATGACTGAATGTCAACTCCTGTGAGCATTTGTCATATCACCCT